>NC_056751.1:518166079-518198579 GCF_019279795.1 Protopterus annectens | reverse complement strand
GTCCACAGAGGTTCTCACTAAAAAAATACAGGGTGCAAGTAATATGTCCTATACAGAGTGCCTCAAGGCCCTATCCCCGTATTCTGTCTCCTACAAGCTTTTGAGGGGAGATCTATGCCTGGCATACAGGGCATTGATAGACCCCACTTTGATGGACCTCCTGCATATCAACAAAACAAACAGTACCTGAATTACCCATTCTAAAGACTTAAACTTTGCCTGTGATATAAATAGGACCTGCTGGAGAGATAGGTATGTATCTCAGAGACTACACATCTATGAATCAGGCTCCCCATCCATGTGAAGCAGAGTTCTACCCTAATCCAATTCAAGTGCAACTCGGACAATTGGATTGGAAACCAAAAATTCATCCCAGGTTTGCTCCCTATGTCTCTGATGCAAACAGGCAACCTGTAAATGGTTCATCTCCTAGGTCCATACTTACACTTATGAAGGGTATCAGAACTTGTTAGAGATTTGGGATGGATGGCTAGGCTTTAAAAGTTCCTTGTGGTCATTAGCTTAGCAAACACCTATGAAACTATGAACTTATGAACCTATAACATAAAGTGTTTTTAAAAATGTGATGGCTCAGTTCTTTAAAATGTTATTAAGCAGTTTTTATTCAATTCAATAATTATAAATGAATTACTGAGAATATTTATTATATATTTATCTTTTGATGATAATAAGCATTAGAATATGTTATGTACATTATTATAGCAATAACCCATGCCTGGGTGTGGATAATGCTGGATTTGCCCATAGTTGGTGTGGTTTGTCACGAGGGTGAAGCCCGAGTGGCCAAACAAAGACAACCATGGGTAAATCCAGCATTACCCACACCCAGAAGTGGGTTATTGCTATTATACAATGACATTATTTAAGAAAAAAATAATTACTTTTCTTAAATAATGGCATTGTATAATGCCTCCTTGCTGCCCTTCCACAGCTGTCTGGTATTCTGCAGCAGTTCTGATGTACTGCGCATGCGTATGCCTACACAGTACATCAGAGCTGTGGGCAAAAGCAACGGAGAAAGCAAGATCTCTGTTTCTTTTTACAAACTGTTGCGCTATGTTAAATGGGTTTAACATAGTGAGACAGCTTTTAAAAAAGCAATAGAGAATCTCCGTTGTTTTTTTTAAAGTTGTCTCACTATGTTAAACCCATTTAACATAGCGAGACAGTTTTGAAAAAGCAACGGAGAAAGCAAGATCTCCATTGCTTTTTACAAATTGTCTCACTATGTTAAAGGAGTTTAACATAGCGAGACAGCTATAAAAAAAAAAGCAACGGAGAATCTCTGTTGCTTTTTTTAAAGCTGCCTCGCTATGGTAAACCCATTTAACATAGCGAGACAGTTTGAAAAAAGCAACGGAGAAAGCAAGATCTCTGTTGCTTTTTACACACTTTCTCACTATGTTAAAGGAGTTTAACATAGCAAGACAGCTTTAAAAAAAGCAACGGAGAATCTCTGTTGCTTTTTTTAAAGCTGTCTCGCTATGTTAAACTCGTTTAACATAGCGAGACAGTGTGAGGCAATGGAGATCTTGCGTTCTCTGTTGCTGTAAAAAAAGAGTTATAGTAATGGAAAAAGTCCGGGCGACCGGACCTTTTTCCATTACTATAACTCTGATTTACAATGTGCAAGCTGACCAATCAGTGTGCACGTTTTTGAATATTAATGGGAGGTTGTTGTATAATAATTGGTTAAGCATGTGGTTGCTGCATTATTTAAGGAATAGAATGTGATGTTCATGCTGTTCTATTGAAATTCACTTTGGTTATTTTGAGGAACTAAAGTGTTAAACTATATTTGTATTAATATGACTTGCTCAACAGCGATCGAGTTCTATGTATTTTTAGTTTGTATCTTAGACACATTTTGAGTTACTGTTTGGAATACTATGCTGTGAGTACAGAATTGTTCTTGCCTTGTTTAATAACTAGACAATGAACAGAAGAAATTTCATGCAAATGGGTTGCTTCTGGCAGGATTGCATGAATGAGTGCAAATTTAGTTGTATGTTTAAATAGGACATCATTCATTATTTGAGATAGAAGTGCCAGATGCTAGCTTGTGCCTTGGGCTTACATACCTTTATGGAAATAAGTTTACTCAGATGCCCAGCGTGTTTAAATATATATCAGTAGCTATATCTGTAATTAATTACTTACTCATCTATATCTATATGGATGTACTTCTAAACATCGAAGTACATAAATCTTGGAACAGCTGAAGATCAGTCCCAAAACATTAAAAGCCCAAAACACTGAAATAACAAAACACTTATATTTTTTGTAGGGGGCAAGCCCTCTGCACACTCTACACCCCCTGCTGATTATATATACCAACTTCAAGATCACTATGCAGTGGGAAAAGGTCAAATTCCCCAATCCAGACTGTGCACAATCTTGCATGGACTAAACACTGGTAGAAGCAATCAAATGAGTTTTGATCACTTCTGCTGGTGTTAAGCATGTTCAAAATTATGAACATTCGATTATGTGGATTACTTCCATTTATATGAGCTGACATTTTGACTGCAGAAGTATAACCATTCAAGGTGAAAGTTGCTAAAATGCTCTTGCTCATGTCATATAATAGCAAGATCATAATGCCTGTTTGTTCAAGTTTAGCGGTGGTTGAATGGTTTTCTTTGATAGGATGGTTTTATTTTGCAGCCAATTGGAAAAAAGAGTCACACAGGTTTGGCATTGCTTGGATAGGATGATACTTTTCCAAAAGTGCAGTCAGCTTGGAGTAAGAATAATAAAGTATAGGGATATGGGGTGCACATTGATCCCCACATGACAGGGTGTAGGGATGCCTACCCAGAAAAAAATGTTTTTGAATGTGTCATTTGCTTGTAGAAGAATTTATAAAAGTAATGCCACAAAATCACAAACAGTGTTAAAATGATGAAAATTTACTTTAGAAATCCATAAAAAAGCCACTCGAGAGACAAAATGAATAATATATGCATATCTCTGTCTATCCATCTATCTATCTATCTATCTATCTATCTATCTATCTATCTATCTATCTATCTATCTGTGTGTGTGTGTGTGTGTTAATATGTAGAGAAAAGTGTACATTTACAGTATCTCTTTCAAACACACAGAAAGTGGTAATCTAAACAAATGCAAAATACAGGAATGAAGTGCAAATGGTGAATGTGTGAATGTGTGAGAGCATGTGTTTGTGTGCATGTGAGTGTTAGCATGTATGTGCGTGTATTATACAGAAAAAAAGGGCTGGTAAGCTACTTCATGTAGGAGTTTGCTTATGTGAAATAATAAAATATTTTGCATCATAGAATTAGTAAATATGTTTCCTAACGTATATGAATTTGCAACCCAGAACTTGTTCCTAAACCTAAAGTTCATGATATTTCATTACTCACACAGTAAAATTCCACATATTTCATATACATCTGTGTACGTGTTCCTTTTGTAAAAAGTTAAGGAGGCAAACATCAGAGTTCCTCTAAGAATATTGCTTTTATTTCAACAAATGTGAAATCAGTCAAACTGATGCACCGTGTCACAAACTAACTTTGAGGGATGCAAATATTTAACTAAGATGGAGGCATCACATTCCCAAACGAACACAGATCATGAGTACCAGACACCTTCAAAGCACTCCGCATAAATGCACAGTAAATTATCATGCACTAAAGCTGTAAAAACATTATTTCCTATTAATCCAAAGTCCAATAAGACTAGGATTCATAGAAAAATAAACCACAGCACAAACTGTCTCATACATACCTGAGAATCACCAGGGAAAAAAAAATAGTCCCAAACCCAGTGCACCCACTCTCTCTGTTAATAAAAAGGCACTGGTAACTGTGACTTCATAGTCAGACTCTCAGACTCCACTATCTCAAGGATGGACAAAAATAAGGTGACTGTGAGTTGTCTTTCAGGAGCCTAGATCTCTGACACTTCAATGGCCCTCAGGACCTTTATGCTGAATAAGTATGATGTGGTTGTGGCCCATATGGGTGTAAATGAGCTGTCACAGAGAACACTAAGGGATATGCATAGGGACATTTATGAGCTCTCCATTATGTCTCAAATGCAGGACAGACTCCAGTGTTGAATGTAATCATTCTCAAAGTTCAGATATAACTGTAATCCATTAAATGTTAATGCAGCTATTAGTTATACAGATAAATTCTATGCTTACCTAGAAATCTGCATTAATCTGATAGTTCTAACCAGAATTAAACAAAATGGGGATTTAAGAGGAAACCTTGCCTAGTGCTTCATGTATAAATAAACACTATAATAAAAATAAAAAAAAGCTTCTTGGAATGTACAGCAAAATTAAAGACCACCATATCAAGGTCAATATTAAAAATGTATCTAAGGTAGTGAAAAATATTAGGAAAACAAAGGCTTCCCATGAATTTACACTGGCACCAGAAGCTAAGGATAATTATGTAGGCAAAAGTAACAGGAAGCTAAAAGATCGAGTTATTGAACATAAATCAGAAATAAGGAGAAAGATAGATACAAATGCTCTTTACAAGCATATTGGTGAAGCAGGAGATGAACACACTTTCATTTTCAGGGTTATTGATGTAATAATGAAAAGGGAGAGAAGAGGTGATCTTAATAATGCTGTAGAGGTTCATGAATTTGAATGGATTACACGTTTATATGCTGACTCTAAACCAGGCTTAAATTCAGCTATAAGTATTAAGCCTATTCTGAAAATGAAGCAAAATATTTAATAACCATTCTTTTATGAATGCTCTCTACATGCATACTTTTTATAGGTATGGTCTTTTATGTATGTTATTGTATGTATGTTTCATATGCTGAAGTTTTTATATGCATAGGCATTATATGGCTGTAAAACTTTAGCTGCACCACAATTGATTGATTTAATGTGTTTTTTCTATTGAGCTGTTGTATTTTTGAATTGTATAAAGTGACTGTTGATTTTATCTAATGCATACAAACTGAAGAAGGGACTTTTCCCAAAAGCTTTGTGGAGTAATAACCGACCTTGTGTGTCCATTATTGGATTTGCTTAGCTCTCAGATCTTTTTATCCCAGATGTGTTGTGGTACAGTAGAAAAGAAGAAACTCTTTTGCCAATCTTGGCAACAAAAGAAACAGTCCCAAAAATGAATAGCTTCTAACAGTGGCCGTCATGCGAAGCCCATGGCACTTTGTTTCAAAGTGATCGAGAGTGAGCTTAAAAATCAGGGAAACAGCCAGCGTTTTCACAGTATAGGCAGAGTACAGCGAACTCTATCCCAGTCTGAATTCAAGTACATGCAGAGATTGAGATTTAACAGAAATGCAAGACAGAAATATGACATCTGCAGTGTGTTGGGTGGTTTGGAATAATGGTTACAATTTTTACCTCACAAACACAAGGTACAGAGTTTGATTCTCACCTTTAAGGTAAACGGGTTAAGCTTAAAATGGCCTGCAAGAGCAATTAGCCTAGTATTTAATAAGAATGTCACAGTATTCCTATTCACAGCTTGGCAGAAATTATGCACAAACCATCTCATCTTTTATATATCTCTAAAAAACACAAATCATGGTACATTTGTATTTTCTGTCTTGATTTATCCCTTAACACGAATTTCCAATTTCCTCCTTTTGCTAACATTTTTTTTCTTCTGCTGCTGGGCAATGCGAATGGAGTGTTTAAGTCAGCTGATGACTAGATTGGAGTGATACCCTAGGTAGCCATGCCAAGTAGAAAGCTACTGCATAGTAACCTCTCAACTCTGTGATATTTGTTGGAAAATACTGATTTTTAAGCTTAAAATATCAGTTTGATGTTAAAAATCCAAGCTGGCTACTTTAAATTACATTTTTCACTGCTAGGTTGTTCCTTGCCAATAGTCTGTGGCATCAACAATGTCAACAGAGTCATTTCACCATTAGACATGTGACTATATCCAAGGGAAATGACCACAGAATCTCTCTTCTGGTAAGCTAGGTGAGTGTCATGTGACAAGAGCAGAACGTTGGTGAAGCAGCTCAGCAGCACTAAGTAAATAGTATCTCTCCCAAGTCAGTCTAATATTTTATATTAATATAACACAGTTTGCCATTTGCAGAGGGCAGATCTCACAACATGGAGGCAGAATACATACGCATCTTTGCAGCACCAACTGGAGAGTGCTTCTCTCTCTCTCTCTCTCTCTCTCTCTCTCTCTCTCATCCATCTGACTTAAGACAGTGAGTGAATGAAGCATATAGAGGTGTGTGAAGATCTTAATTTTCATTAAATTTCTTTAATTTTATCAGCTGAGATCGAAACTAAGGTACATTGAATGAATGCACTTTTCAATACATTTCTTAAATAAGTAAAATTCCATGTGAAGTAATATTACCCTATGCTCCATTTTTCAAACTCTAAGAAAATTGGAGAGTACAAGACTGTATACATTTATGTTCAGTGTTAATTTTAATAGCCTGCTTTTAGTACAGGGGATTAGGTCTATGTGCTGTTAATTAAATGATTCCCATAGCCAAGTTAATTCCCTCAACTTCCATTTGCCTGCTGTGTGACTTTAAGCAAGTAACTTAACCAAATAATGCTACAGGGCTTAGTCTGAAAAGGTCCATGTGGATCATTGCTGTATCCTAGTTACCAAATATAAATGAAAATTAAATTTAAAGAAACATTTTGAGAGATGTTGCAGTATTTTGGCTTGCACTGTGAATATCACATTTAGGATGGCTTAATTAACTGTAGTATCTTCCTTCTTAAGTTCACACTATAGGGCTGGGTACACAACCTTAGATGTTACTTAATAGTTTGCTTTACTTTTTTAGTTGCTTTGTTTATATTTTCTTTACAGTGATATTTTCTCTATATCAGTCTATTTTTTACACTAAAATTCCTTGCTGCGTTTTATATATGAAAACAGCTTAATTACATCCAATAAGCTATGAGAACACTATTGTATTTATTAATAACTGCGTGGTTTAGTATTAGACATGGCTGAGTTTCTAGCAGGGCTTATGAAGATATTTAATTTTATTTCTGAAAATATTTAGTTTTATTTTGTTTAGATTATACTACTGCCTGAATAGCAGTTAATTATTTCATATAGTTTATATTTGCAGAGCATATTTTATTTTATTTTGCATCTCATAACTAGTTTTGAATTTATTTCATTGTATGAGTCCGACTGTATATTTCCTGGGTTGTAAAAATGTCATTTCATCAGGTCACCATTTTTATGATCCTGTGGAATATTTCTATATTTTATTTTTTATTTAGCTCTTTATGTATTACTAATGCGGTAGAGTTAGAACTTAGTAAAACGTTTTTATCTTCTTGCGTTTTGCAATATTTTATCAATTTTGTTTTTAAAACTTTGTGAACTTGTTTTTCTAAGTGGTTGTATCATATAATCCTATTTGAAATGGGAGTAATCAGGGTATTGGGTATGCAAATTTCATAATAATCATCTGCTCACATATATTGCAAGATGCACCTAATTTTTAAGAGCTGCTGTCCAGATTTGTGATGTCCACAGGTTGAGGGGTGTGACTGCATGGTAAAGCAGAAGTTTGCTGTGCTATAGCCTTCAGTCTTATGTAAAATTTACTTGCAGTACTACATTAACTTAACAAAAGATTCATAGGTAAGTACTAGGCAATCAGTCTGCAGACCATTACAAGCTTAGCCAAAAAAGAATATTCAAAAGTTCCTTCTGGCTTCAAGGAGGGCAAAATGTGACAGTGTAGGAAAATATTTGAGGCTTCCCATCCAATCATCTATGAATGTAACAAAGGTGTAAAGTTGTTCCGGTGATAAAGGAAAAGTTGAGATCTGAAACTAGAATGCCAGTGTATCTTATTTATCTGTTGATGAAGGTTTAGTACCTTTAACCAAGGATTTGATGTACCATTTGTTCTGTGAAGGAATAGGAGATCAAACAGGGCTGGATTTTATAGTCCAAAGGGCAAAACATGGAACTTCTATGAGAAGTCTGTAAGAGACTGAGTACTCTCAGCAAGGGCTGCCAGTCTGTCCTGATAACTGAGATTTTTCTTGGATGGTAATCTAAAGGAATATCCTGATTATGTTCAATATGTGTACCATTCGAAACGTCCCCATGACCATGTTGGACCATATCTGGCCTATTGTTTCTAACACCTGTTCGTGTTTCAGTGTAAATGGAGAAGAACTTGGGTTTGGGGTATGCTAAGGAAGGAAGGGAAACTGGAGAGAGAGAGACTAGGGAATTCAATGAGGGGGTAGCATACCCCAAACCCAGATTACCCTCCCCTTCGGAGATCAAACAGGATAAGAAATCAGAATCCAGTGTACTACAATTACCACAATTACAGAGGGAATGTCAGGAGGTAAATAAGGAAATGAAAAATGGAAATACTTACAAGATTATACAGCAGGATAATACTTTTATTTTTAACAACTATAAGATATTCAATTACAGTAGTTTAGACATTAATGGTGAATATTTTAACTTATTTTCCAAAGGTTTTAAATTTATTCCGACTAGGAAAGTTAACATTCCCAGAGCCATTGTGGACCTAAAACTTTTTATAAGGAAAAATAATTTAGCATTATGGTTTGTTAATGAAACGTGATAAGAAACCACCACTACCATTAAAGAATAAAAGTACATTCACCCCCCCCCCCTCCTTCATCCCTAACTCAAAAACCTGGAAAACATCTTGGAAAGGGAAATTAAGAAGGAAGTAAATGATGATAGAGTGTTTTCTAACCTTTCCAAAGAAGAGAGGTGTCTATTAGATGGTTTGAAAAACAATAAAGTGGTGAGAATAATGCAACCAGATAAAGGGGGAGGTACTGTTCTAATGGATGCTATTATTTATGAATCTAAAATTAAGGAACTGTTGAAAGACAACTGTAAATATTCCAGGGCCTAGGTATACATATAAGAATTTAGTTCAATCAGCAGGGGGTATTTGCATCTAATGAAGGTGTACGAAAATGTATCTTCAAGTGGCAGCGTTAATGCTATTTGTGTCTTAACATTTTTTCATTTTTATCAAGGGATAAAATTGTTTGCTTCTGATCTGGACTGGGGCCCTCATTTGGTTCTCCAGCGAACTTTGGGACTAGGTTCTAATATGGAATTATCAACAAGAGTGCCTAGATCCCATAGCAAGAACAAACCATTATTAGACAGAAATTTGAGTCAGGGAGGCAATAAGCATATCTGTCAACTGTTCCTGATTTTGCAGAATTTCCCTGATTTTGGCACGTATTTTCACTCTCTCCATTGTAAAATTCATTATATTCTGATAACTCACTGAAGACTGCAGTCAGTTAGAAATGCCACACATTACAATTTCTTACTTCTTACTATTCCAGAAATGCATATTGATGCTAAACCTGTTGTTTTGTTAACTTTAAGTGAAGGAGAAATGCTATGTTTGTGTGTGTGTGTGTGTGTGTGTGTGTGTGTGTGTGTGTGTGTGTGTGTGTGTGTATATATATATATATATATATATATATATATATATATATATATATATATATATATATATATATATAGGTCTACTTCAGAATTTCAAAGTCCCATATCAGCGAATCCTGTTTCAACAAGACGACAATATCGAAGCTTTACTTCCACAAATATTTAAACCAGTGAAAATGTTCACCGGGAAAGTGACCACTTGGCCACCAGGACAACATACACACAGCAAAGCAATTAAAACCAACCTGCAAGGGGGGCTGTGCCCCCATACCCTCTTAACTATATATACCAACTTCGAGATTGTACTATAGTGGGGAAAAGGGCAAATACCTCCAGGGTGGCCAAGTGGTTACTTTCCCAGTGAACATTTTTGCTGGTTGGGGTTTTGCGTAAGTGAAGATTGGATATTGTCATCTTGATGAAACAGGATTCGCTGATATGGGACTTCGATATTCTGAAGTAGACCCATACATATATATATATATATATATATATATATATATATATAAATAGACACACACATACTGCTTTTATTTACTGGGAAAGTCTGATTGGGCACAACTCCTATTTTCCTATTTTCAGTGAAGGCTCGTGGAGGAGTGCTCCATTTTATAGAATGGGTAGAAGGCAGTTATATAAGATTTATATAATAAATGTACATACATAAATAGACTAGTAATGTCCGTTAATCAAAAAATAATAAATGTAGATAAATAGAATAGTAATTGAGCATACATAGAATTGTAATGATATGACAGTTAATGAAAACATGACAGTTAAATGAAGAATACAGTAAAATATTATCTAATAGCAGACTTATAAGAGTCTAGCTACTATCAAATGGAATCAGCCAAAAAGAGATATTGGTAGTAGGCAGTGAAGCAATTATGGGATGAAGATGCTTGCACGTTATGAAGGAGTATTGAGGACGTTCAGATAAATGGGAGACAGAGATAGTAGTGGAGAGGGATAGATGATAGAACTTTTTAGACTGTGTAAATGCAGCTGTATTATGACCAGTTAAATAAGGGTGGTGACAGTAAAGGTTTGGAGATATTCCAGGAACATCACATGTAAAGAGCTGGCAAATGAGTCGGTAGGACTTCAGTTTAGTTTTAAATGATTTTAACGTGTGTTCATGTCATATTGCTAGTGGGATGGAGTTCCAGGGTTTATCAAGACGATGGGGAGAGCAGTGATTTGCCAGCTGAATTTTTGGGTTTGGATACATGTAATATGTATTTGTCAGATGAACGTAGTTACCTGGAAAGGTTATATATTTGAATGCAGTAGGAAGTGGATAGACAGTTGTTAGGTTTGTATACAATGTTATGGATTTGTGAAAGTTATGAGTAGGTTACATAAAGTGAGAATTCCAGCCACTGTAATTCTCTTAGAGTAGCATGGTGGTGGGTTCTGTTTGGAAGGTTGGAAACAAATTGTGCTATTTTGTAATAACATTGCTAAAGTTTGTTTAGCAAGGTCAGTTCGATATTATTAAGGATGTGAGCAGAATACATTAGAGTAGGCAAGAAGAGAGAAGAGGCAATGTGCTTTCTTATAGTGTTTGAGAGGAATGGTTTGGCTTTTTAGGGAGAATGCGGTCTTTGCATTTACTTTTTCACCATATTTTGCTTGTGTGCAGGCATGTGTGTGTGTGTGTGTGTGTGTGTGTGTGTGTGTGTGTGTGTGTGTGTGTGTGTGTGTGTGTGTGTGTGTGTGTGTGTGTGTGTGTGTGTGTGTGTGTGTGTGTGTGTCTGCGTGTGCTGTGTGCATGTCAAATTTTAGGTTCTTATCTACACCGATGCCTAGCAGTTTAGCATGTGTGAGAAGTTCAATTTTTGTTTTGTTGAAGGAGGTAACTGAGAAAGAGATTTTGTTAATTGTAAGCTGTTTGGAAATAAATAGGATTAGTTTGAATTTACCTAGGTTAAGGAATAAATGGGCAGATATCAGACAGATTCTATAGAGGTGAATGACTCTTGCATAAGATTTTGTAGTTTGATGATTCTTTTTTTGATACAGTCAACTGTGGCATCATCTGCATACTGTACTACAGATGCTGTTTTACAGGCTTTATGTAGGTCATTGATGAAGATGTTAAAGAGAATGGGTCCTGAAACTGATCCCTGTGGGGAGGAAGAATGAGATGTGTTTTTGCTACTTGAGCACGAGTTCTATTTTGGAGGAAGATATGAAACCATGACCACTATTTTTTTGTATAAGTTTTATACTTATTTTATACAAGTGTTTTACTTAGTTTATATACTAAGTATGTATGTGTATGTGTGTGATAGTTAGTCATTTGAAATTTGTGAACTTCAGTGTTTTGAAGTACCTGTATATCGATATATATATATATATATATATATATGTGTGTGTGTGTGTGTGTGTGTGTGTGTGTGTGTGTGTGTGTGTGCGTGTGTGTGTGTGTGCGTGTGTTTTACTGTGGCTATTTCTTGTCATCCTAATCTGATATGACAGAGGTACATAGAAATTGGCTGTCTTTTATGAGGAAGGGAATGAGGAGGCATCTTGCATGCACATATAATACTGACAACTTGAAGTATGTAACTATGGCATTTGTTCTTTCACTTCTATTCCAATCAAACATCATAGAATTTCACAGAAGGTGAATACTGTTTTTTTTGGGGGGGGTGTGTAGGAAGGCAGGCAGACCTCCCAGATATGGTCATTGATATGTTATTTGGGAAATAATATTTTGTCAGCTTTGATTATTAAACCTTAGGCATAAGTTATTAGAAAACAAAATAATTTGTTTCCTTACTTGTGTTGTTTCTTTAGGGCATCACTGGATCAGAAGTTTGAGAAAAAGGCATTAAAATGCACCTCAGATCATCTAAAAACCCAAGGCTTATGGGAGCCCAGAGATCCACAAACCCTGGCTTAATATATTTATTTCACTGCAGCCTTGGTCTAACTAAAGGTATGTTTAAGGGATGGGGGAAAATGCTGACAGGTTAGACAAAAAAAAGAGAAATAAGTAGTTCAGATGGTGGGAGAAGGCCAAATTCAGAAGAGAATGAGAGCAGACAACACAAGCAAGAATTATCCCCATGGACTTAACTTAAATACCTAGTATTATGGATTCCATTAATCCTGTTAGTATCTATATGAAATTTACTTCTCAGCGATTCTGTGTTCAGAGCTTCAAATGTGCATTTCTAAAAATGCAGAACATGAAATGAAAATGAGATGTGAGTGTTCCAAGGAGTAGAACTATTAGTCTACTAGCGTTCACATTTGGTCAGCTGTAGCTCACCCATCCATATGAGTTCTAGATCCGCCACTGATGTTTGAATGATCAGTGCTGCAGTAGCCTTAGGTATATGGGTTATATCTTGCTAAGGATATAACAGTCAGCCAGCTTCCAAAGCTTCATGGCACCTTCTATATAGTCAAACCATTAATCAGCTCGAGCTGAGCTGACTAAACGACAGGTTTGGGCACAAAGCCCTTCAGAGCTATCCTGATAGCACAGAGAGGGGAGGCTGAGACCTGAAAGGACAATACCAGAAATAAAAAAAAAATAAAAGTCCATAACATGACATAAAAAAAACAGAAAAAAACAAGGTGGATGTAGGTAGGGAGCAGATGCTGCAGCAGTAATCATTTGAACATCTAAAAACGTACACAACTGTACTATGCTCTTCATATTGCGAACTGTTGCAGTAGCCTTAACTATATGGGTAGATTTCCATAGCAAACTATATTTGGGAGAAGGAAGAAGAAGAGTCCAGGAGCCCCTGGAGAATGGTTATAGGAAAACATGATCGAGAAGTAGAGAAAGAATCAGGCTTATAGTGCTTTGTAAAAGTATGCACAGTGGACAAAGAAGCAGCTTCTAGAATATTTCTCAAATCCAACCCTTTCCAAAATGCCACTGATGAAGCCAAGGCCCTGATAGAGTAGGCCTTGACCCTTACTGGAATATATTTGTCATGGTGGGTATAACAAAAGGTAACAGCCTTAGTCAACTTTTGCAAATAGTATATTTTGACACAGATTGTCCCTTCTTTTTAACTTCATAAGAAATGAACAATTGATCTGAAGATTTGAAAGATTTAGTTCTGTCAAGATAGAACCCGAGGCATCCAAAGTAAGGAGCATCCTTGCGTCCTCATCTTAGGCTCAGGAAAGAAAATGGGGAGATTGATAGCTTGGCTTAAAGTAAACTCAGATAACATTTTAGGCAAGAAAGAAGGATTAGTTCTCAAAGAAACCTTGTCCTAAGGAAAATAAGGCAGGGCTGACTCACCATAATGGCTTGCAACTCAGATGCCCTTCTTGTAGAGTTAGAACAATGAGTAATACTGTTTTCTATGTCAATAACCTCAAGTCAGCCAGATTAGCTGGTCAAATGGAGCAAGTGTTAGCTTCTCTAACACAAAATTAAGATCTCATTGAGAAGGCCACTGGTTTAGTTGGAGGCCCCTTATGCAAAAAAAATTTTTTTCAAATTTCAAAAACATTTTGAGATGAGATTGCCATTAAATAGGAGGATCCATGGCCAGACATGATGCAATAGTCAATACATTAAATTTGATAGGAGAATACTAAAGGCCATAGGGTAGTAACTCACACAAATACTGTAAAAACAGAGAACAACTAACCCTGAATGGGTGATGGTTATGTTGTTAGCACCAACTTGAAAACCTATTTCATTTGGTTATATGTGATTTTCTAGTAGTAGGCTTTCTTGCTTCCAGTTACTTGCTGCACATCCTCAGTAAACAGGTCTCTAAATAGAACTAAGACCCTATCATCCAGGCAGTTCGTTGAAGATGATTGATTTTGGCGTGTATCAAGCACCCATGTTCTTATGTGAGAAAATAGATTTTGTGAGGAAGCTTGTGTTAATTGCCCCTTGTTATTTTCAAAAGAAGGGAAAACCATGGTTGCCTGAGCCAGAAGGCAGTCTCCACAATGGTATTGGGAGATTCCTTCTGAATCTTCAGAATTTTATTTATTATTTTATTTATTTCCAGTTTGATTACCAGGGAAGTCCAGTGGACCCAGATGACCCATTTTCAGTGGAGGCCCGGGGAGAAAATTTCCAAGATACATAATACAGTAAAGATACAAAAGTATAAAAAGATACATTATATAGAAAAGTTTACAGATATGTGCATTCGATGTCATGCATAATCAGCAAAATTCAATGTGATTGTTCTTAAGGGTTATACTATACAGATTCATTTGAGCAAACACTCTTATGTTGTAGGTTTGGAAACACTTTACGTACGTACATTTAAAGTAAATGTGGAAACACTTTACATGTACTCATTTAAAGTGAGATGCTATTTACAATATTTACAATGTTGAATCATGCAAAAAGTAGCTATAGGAGTTGCAGACAGCTTAGATCCACTCATAGGAAAATAGCTATAGGAGTTATAGAAAGCTTAGGAACCTGAGAGAAAACCTCTTAGGGGCATATACTTAGATAGAATTAGGTAGGGTGAAGGAAGAATTACCCTGGGTATTAGTGTATAGAGTTGAAAGGCATATAAGAGCATTCCTCTACAAAGAAAAGAAAAGGCATCTGCCTTCCAGGCCTTCTTGCATGGAGTCTGGAACAGAATTTTGCCAGTTGATTGTTCAGAGGGCAGGCAAAGAGGTCTAATTGAGGAACTCCTCACAGACTGATCAAGCCTTAAAAGACCCCTGATCTATTTTCCATTTGAGAGGGTCTGCTCTCATCCTGCTCGGTTTGTCTGTCACACATTGTTGCTCTGATGCAAGCAAGATGCGTGTAGAGTGAGACTGTGCTGTGAAGCTATATCCCAAGCTAACATGGCTAGTCTGCAAAGGGGGCAAGACCTGGTTCCCCCTTGCTTCTTGATATGCCACATGACTGTGGTATTGTCAGTAACCACTTGAACAGGTCACAGGGACCAAAATGGTTCAGAGAGTTGAGTGTCTTAATCAGGGAAAGCAATTCCTTGATATTTATGTGCTTGAATCTGTTCTTGGTGTCCCACACCCCCTGCATTTTTATCCCTTGCTATTTTTACCCCTTTGCAGACCAAGCAAAGTTTAAAGTATCTATGGTGACTGACTGCTTTGTAGCTAGGATTTAGAAATGGAGACCTGGATTTTAGGATATCTGTTGTCACCACCAAAAAAAGTTCACTTCTAGCAAACCCCAATACTGGGATCTGAAAAGATAAAGGGTGTTGATGCTAGGACTAAAGAGATTTCTGAAACCACTGTATGTTTCTCATGTGGAGTATTGTCAGAGGTATCATGAGAATCATAAATTCTATGAGACCCAAAATTCTGAGGTAATCCCTCACAGTGGCTAAAGTCTGAGTGGAAAACCTTGGAAACAGATATAGCTAAAGACCTATTATTTCCTTGTGGAGGAAAAGCTCTTTGAACTGATGTGTCTAGTTGACATCCCAGGAAAACAATTGTGTACGAACAAGTCAAGAAAGATTTCTGAATGTACTCTTGGAATCCCAGCTTGTGCAAGAGATCTTTCACCCAACAGAGAGACTCCTGGCATTTTGAAAAGACTCTGCAAAGATAAATGAGTTGTCTAAATATGGAAAAATGTGGATACCCTGATGCCTGCAATAAGCTATAATTGGAGTTAGACACTTTGTAACACTCTTGGTGCAGTGGTTACTCCAAAGGGTAAGGCAGGGAACTGAAAATGTGATCCAGGCACACAAAACCTTAAGAAATGCTTGAAGTCTGGATGAATAAAAATGCAATAATAAGCATCTTTTAAGTCTAGTGTTACTAGAGTAGTGGAAGCTAGGTTAGGAAGGGAGGTGATGATTAATGATCAGCAGTATAGTTTCATGCCAGAAAAGAGCACTACAGATGCGATGTTTGCTCTGAGAGTGTTGATGGAGAAGTACAGAGAAGGTCAGAATAAGTTGCATTGTGTCTTTGTGGACTTAGAGAAAGCATATGACAGGGTACCTAGAGTGTAGTTGTGGTATTGTATGAGGAAGTCGGGAGTGTCAGAGAAGTATGTAAGAGTGGTACAGGATATGTACGAGGGTAGTGTGACAGCGGTGAGGTTTGTGGTGGGAGTGATGGATGCATTTAAGGTGGAGGTGGATTACATCAAGGATCAGCTCTGAGCCCTTTCTTATTTGCAGTGGTGATGGAGAGGTTGACAGATGAGATCAGACAGAAGGCCCCGTGGACTATGATGTTTGCAGATGACATTGTGATCTGTAGTGAGAGTAGGGAACAGGTGGTGGAGACCCTGGGGGAGGTGGAGATATGCTCCAGAGAGAAGAGGAATGAAGGTCAGAAGAACTAAGACAGAATATGTGTGTGTGAATGAGAGGGAGGAGAGAGGAATGGTGAGGATGCAGGGAGTAGATGTGGTGAAGGTGGATGAGTTTAAATACTTGGGATCAACAGTTCAGAGTAATGGTGAGTGTGGAAGAGAGGTGAAGAATAGAGTACAGGCAGGATGGAGCGGGTGGAGAAGAGTGTCAGGAGTGATTTGTGACAGACAAGTAAAAGTTAGAGTGAAAGGGAAGGTCTGCAAGGGATAGTGAGACCAACTATGTTATATGGGTTGAAGACAGTGGCATTGGCAAAAAGGTAGGAGTCAGAGCTGGATGTGGCAGAGTTAAAGATGTTAAGATTTGCACTGGATGTGACAAGGGTGGACAGGATTAGAACAAGTATATTAGAGGGTCAACCCAGGTTGGAAGGTTTGGAGACAAAGCTAGAGAGGCAAGATCACATTAGTTTGGACATGTGGTGAGGAGGGATGCAGAGTATATTGGGAAAAAATGCTAAGGATGAAGCTGTCTAGTAACAGGAAAAGAGGAAGGCCTAAGATAAGGTTTATGGATGTGCTGAGAGAGGACATGCAGGTGGTTGGTGTGACAGAGCAAGATGCAGAGGGCAGGAAGAAATGGAAACAGATTATCTGCTGTGGTGACTCCTAACAGGAGCAGCTGAAAGAAGAAGAAATCCAGTGTTACCAGGAAACTTGAAAGGGGAAGAAGAGGTAACAGGTTGTGAAATGACATCATTTTGAATTTGGCACCATCACAAACAGGTATAGGAAAGAAAGATCGAGAACTGGTCTAAGCATTTTCCTTCTCTGGTACTAGGAACATCTTTGAATAAAACCTCTTCCCCACCTAGGAAGGAGGGATTGTTTCTATCACCCCTTGGGGGAGCATGTGATAAAGAACAGGTGGAAACAAAAGAGTCTGATCTGCAGGATGAGGAATGACCTTCCTGGAAAGGAGAAACACCCTCCAACTGCCATCTGTAACCTTGTTGAATGATTTTTGGAACCCATTTGTCTGAAACAATCTGTTGCCAAAATGAAAAATGGATATTCAGACTTTCTGGAAGAGAATAGGTGCTTGGGTTATAGGGGGGGTCACAAGGTATCCTGAATAGTCATTCAGACTTGTTGGACTGTCCTCAGTTTAGGGAGGTTTGAGACTTATTTTTGGAACCCTTTTGCCACTTTTTCTTAAACCTCTGTTTACCTGAATTCTGGTGAGATGATTTATACTGTTTTTATCCAGCATTTGTTAAGGAAAAAAAAAATCCCTTGGACAATTTGGAAATGGAGGACTGAAAATTTTTAAAGATTTCCTAGATCACCTTGCCCCTTTCATCACACTTTTTGATCACCTCTGCAGTAGAGGGGCCAAACACTAAATCTTTATCTAAGGGAGAATTTAAAATCTCATTTTTAAATCATCTGGTATGTCCTGAGAATGCAGCCAAGTAAATATCCTTAAAACAGTATCAGTGGCCATAGCCCTGGAAGAAGTATCAACAGAGGCATACACACACTGCAAGCAATGAGTAATGGCCTGTGCTATAGATGCAACTAAGTTATGTAAAGCATTTTTTTCACAAGAAGAAACTGTTGATAAAACATTCCTCATACTGTCACAATATGTCTTAACAAGCTTTAACATATGAACCTGACAGTTTTAAAATTCTGAAAATCAAGGTTGCAGAAGTATACACTTTCCCCCCCATAACTGTTAAAAATGTTCTCATCCTTATTAGAAAGAGTTGGATTTAAATAAATTAAGTGCTGCAGTGGAGTCAACTAAGGCTATAGCTGCTTGGTCGGGTTTGGGAATAGTTTATAACAATTTAAAATACTGAGGATCTTTATACATCCTATCTGCCTTTTTATGGACAGCTGTCTGACTATCAGGAAAATTGCAGCCAGTAAGACACACATAATGCAGAAAGGGAAAGAAGAATGGGTGTAGGATATGGAAAATCCTTCGGTAACAACTCATAGTATTTTCTGACAGACTAAGAAACATGTTCCCCCTCTTGAAGAATCAGAAACTGAGCTCTCCTCTGAATCTGAATACGAAATCTGAGGACAAAACCCTAAATATGTCCCTATGTCTTCCTGTTCAAATTCAGAAGATACTTCCCTCTTTCTTTTATCAGAAAGTACTCTACAAGAATGTTCAATAGCCTGAATTAAACCCTGAGCCAGTTGCAATAAACTACTCCTATCCAAAGAAATTTGAGGAGGAGTAGATACGTTTGTTTTTCTGTTTCTTTTTTTCAGGAAAGATTGGGCCAACCATTTTACTAAAGGCAGCTCTGCTTCCCCAAGGATGGGTAAATTATTCTGACCCAGCAGTGAAACCTTCTCTGTTCCCCCTTCCAGGGTGCCAACAAGAGTGGTTCTCCCTTGCCAGTGGAGGGGACTCCAACAGCCAAAGAAGTTGTGGCTAACCCCATATTGTTTGTAGGTGCTACAGTAGAGGGATTCAGGGCAAAAGATGAGTGGTCTGAAGTACAGCAAATGGCCATGGCAGAGTCAGCCACCTTTGATTGAGGCCAATTGCTAGCCTGCTGTAGTGGTAAAGGCTGTTTGCTGAAGTTTTTCTTTTAGTGATTGGAAGAAGGAATGACACTGGGACTGACAATATGTTCCATGGCCAAGGCGAAAATGGTAACCTCTTTCCTGTGAAGACAAGCAGCAAATGCCAGTAAAACTACAAGTCCAGAGAAGCTACTTTTTTAACAGAAACAAGCACAGTAAAAAGAACTTTAAAACACTATGGCAGCCCCACAATAGAAAATTAAACACAATTTCTCTACTAAAAATATGGTATCAGTTAGTTTACATGACTTTAAAACTGAAGGAAAAAACAAGTGCACCATTTAAAAGTACATTACAGTCTCAAGATGTCTATCAAAACAAAACACTCATAGCTTTAAAATAACTTTTCTGAATAGAAAAGTGCTAAAGAATCAGTAAACATAACAAATGGAAGTTTGTTTTTCCCTAAAGCAAACTTTTCTGCCCTGCAAAGAAAGGCACAAGCTGACCATTGATGCTCAAAAGACTCAGGGGAGCATACTCTTCAAGGGGGACAGTAAAGCTTTGAGGGGCTTCATGCTCATACTTGTGTTTTAGTCAGCTCTTCTTGAGCTGCTTTATAGTTTGGGCCTGTAGAAGGTGCATTGAAGCTTTGGAAGCTTGTTGGCTAGTATATCCTTGGCAGGATACAACCCATATTAATAAGTCTTCTGCAGCAGTGATCGATATGAAGAACATGTTAAGACATAATATCCAGTATTGCTCAAAGATACTCAAAATGCCGGTTCATATCCACTGGATGTAGCAAATATATTAGCAAACAATTTCAATACAAATGTCACTACAAAAACAACCATACAAAGTGACATATCATCACTAAAGAACACTTGCTACAGGTAGTTTCCGAAACAAAAAAAAAAATCCCATATGAGATCTGATAATATACCTGGCTGCCTATTAATCAGCACTAAACATGTTTGTGGATCTGGTCCTACAGCTATTCAGCCTGATCTTAGCTACTGGTTTTCTCAATGAGGTATGGTGCACAGCATTTGAGAAGCTGCTTCACGAGGGTTGCCCCACCATTGACTGCAGAAATTACAGAACTATTAGTCCTGCATGCTTCATCTGCAAGGACTTAAAACAAGTCATAACTGACCTGAAGGTCCTAATGGTGGGATGAAAAGTCAGCAAGCAAAGGAGAGAAGTAGTACTGGAGCTGAATTCATCCTGAAGTCTTGGTGAATACATTCTCGAGGTGGACCCTGTTTTTCACAAAATCCTACCAAGGCGACACTGATATAAAGATTGTATTTATATAGCATATATAATGGATAGAAGTTAAGTCAAAAACAGAAAAAGATAGCTGGGTGCACAAGTCCCAAGATTAAAAAGTACCCAATTCTGGTAGGCAGAATGGTGCCAGGACTGGAAAAAAAAATGACAGTGTAGAATTCTCAAAATCCAGAAACATTCTTATAATGGGGCCAGGCCCAGGGGGAGGATGCCCCCCTCCCCCATTGTAGAAGGAAGTAGTAGTCCACAAAAATCTCAAAAACTGATAGCCCAAAGAAGAGCCATAAGGACAATAGAGCGGACTATTGAGGATAAGAAAGAAATTATGTATTGTTACTATTATGCAAAAAGCCCAGAATCTCCAGACAGAGGATATACAAAGCGACTAAGAGATAAGTTAGAGGAAAGAAAAATACTTTCACAGGAAAAACTGTCAGAAGCTTCAAATAAGAAATTGCATTCATTAATACAACAGATTTTTGAAAAAGAGTATGTAAATCAAGAAATTTTTATCTGTTTGGAGAAACAATCATCTGAGGGAGTGTGAAAATGTAAACAACAAAACCTAGACATTTTTGAAAAGTATAAAAAAGAAATATGGACATGGGAATGAAAGAGAGATTTGATATGGTACAATATTTATACAAAGGAGAAAGCCAAATTAATTAATATAGAGAAGGCAGCCACAAAGATATTCAAAGAGAAATACAGGCAAAGGCATCTTGATATGGGAAATTTCACAATAAAAATGGAATGTGAAAAAGAAGATTAGTAAAGCAGAAGTTAAAGAAATAGAAGTTGAAGTTATGGACTGTCTGCAAAGTGAAAGATTTAATGTAGAAAGTCTAACACAGACTACATCACAGCATGATGGACTGAGTCGCCAAAGTAAGGAGAAGCAGGAAGATCAGGAAACATCTGAAGAAGAAATATGGACATGGGAAAGAAAAAGATTTAATATGGTGCAATATTTATGCAAATGAGGAAGCAAAACTAACCAATACAAAAAGAGCAGCACCAAAGATATTTAAAGAGAAATACAGGCAAAGGAATCCATATATGGAAAACTTTACAATACAAACAATAAGAAGACAAAGTGAAAAAGTAGAAAAGGAGATCAGTAATGAAGAAGTTAAAGAAATAGAAATTGAGGTTCTGGAGTACCTGCAAAGTGAAGGATTCAGTGTAGAAATTCTAATGCAGAAAGCACCACAACAGGGTAGAGCAATGGATATCAAAATTAAGGGGAAACCAGTGGAACAGGAAACAATTGGTCAGGTGCCATATCAAGATATTTTGGAGCCTTCCATAGGAAATTAGTATAAAAGTTCACTTGAAGCTGGACAGCAAGGGAAGGAACAGGAGACTGTGGAAACTCTGCAGTCAGTGTTGAGGAGTGATAGGCCAGTGAGTTCTGATGCAGTCAATATTGAGGAGTGATAAGCCAGTGAGTTCCCATATGACAGAGCAATGGGTGGCACAGGATGAAATTGAAGAGTAGGTACCCCAGGAAGATGCTGTAGAACTTTCTATAGAATGCACACAAGAAGTGGAAGACAAAGGATGTGCCCTTAGTCTGGAGGAAAATGAACTAAGGGAAGAGTTGCTTGATTTAATGGACATAAACAGATATATTAAAATCAATGAAAGAAATAGACTGCAGAAGGTTAATAAAACCCTAGAAGTCAGAAATCTGATAAAACAAATGAACACTGTAATTACGACTGTCTATAGAGATCCATGTGATATAATAGAAGTGAACAGAATATGTTACTGTGCAGCTAAATTAATAACTGATAAAGTTCTACCAGAAGAGTACAGAGTAGTGAGGCAAAGGAAGGGGAGAAATCAAATATAGTCATGGAAGTGGAAGTATCAAATAGAGAAAAAATATAAAGCAATTAAGATAAGAAGTGTCACTGTTACAAGACTATAGAAGAGGGAATAGATCAACGAACAGACCAGGATCTATCATGCATTATCGCAAATAATAAATTTAAAATGTCAGCACAGACAGAAAAACTTATCAGATACACAGATAAATATAAAGGAAAAGTACAAAATAAGCAATTTAGTGATGACCCAAAAAGTTTTATAGACAACTGGGAAACATGGTAAAAATAATTGAAAGACCACCAAAATAATAGAAATAGATGCATTTTGGAGACATATCTAGGAATATCCTGTGGAACACAACAAAGATGCAACATGTTTAAAAGAAGTAAAATTAAGAATAAGAAATTAAAAGGTAAAGATTATGAAATGGGATGAAGTAACAGCCAGAGAGATTGAAACAAAGTTAAGAAATGCCACTCACTGGAAAACTCCTGGCCCAGATGCAGTACCTAACTTTTGGTTAAAAGTATTAACATCTTTGCATGAAGACCTAGCCATGAGTAAGAACTATTTATATGCACACTATGAACAGACATCAGTCTGGCTAACAACAGGTAAAACAATGCTCCTACTTAACAGTGAACCTGCAAGCTGCCCCAAAAATTATAGACAAATAACTTGCCGTCTGATGACATATAAACTATGCATGGGAATTGATGATGACAGAGTTTATAGTCATTTAGAAGAAAGCTAAATTATGGTAGAACAAATGGGCAATAAAAGAAAGCCATATGGAACAAAGGATCATTTGCTGTTAAATAAAGTCATAGTAGAGAACTGTAAAAAGGGAAAAAATCTAAGTAATGCATGGATTGACTTCATAAAAGCATTTGACAGTATCCCACAATAAAGGATAAAAGAGTGCTTAAAACTGTATAAGATACACCCTATACTGATTGACTAAATTACAGTGACCATGAAACAATGGCAGACCACTTTGCAATTAAGCCATCATAAAGGACAAATTATTATCCCAAGGATAGCAATTCAAAGGGGGATATTCCAGGGTGACTCTCTGTCATTGTTGCTGTCCTGCCTTGCCCTTAACCCTATTAAGCTGTTTACTTAACAGCTTAGGCCATGGTTATAATTTGGCTTTTCAAAAACAACAAAGTCTAAAGTCTTTTCATCTTCTCTTTGTCAATGATTTAAAACTGTATCTGATGAGGAAGTGAAAGCACAGCTGCAGGTTGTCAAAACTTTTTCAGATGATATTAGAATGTCACTTAGCCTTGATAAATGTGCAAAAGCAACCTTTAAAGCAGGAAAACTGCAGCACCTGGAAAACATCAGTTTGGGACAAGAATGTGATATAAAATAACTTGAGCAAGAGGGAGTGTATAAATACTTGGGAACTGATGAAGAATCAACAATAAAATATGAACAAATGCAAGTAAAACTTAGTAAGGAATATTTTAGAAGACTTAAATTAATCCTGAAAACAACATTGACATATAGGAACAAAATCCAAGCTATAAACCAATTTGTGCTTCCTGTCCTAACTTACAGTTTTGGAGTGATTGCTTGGCTCCAAAACATGTTGGATAAATTAGATATTAAAACAAGAAGGATGCTTCATGCTCAACAAATGATTTATAAAAATCAGTGCATACCAAGATTATTTATTCCCCATTCTGAAGGAAGGATGGGCTTCCTTGAAATTGATTACATTTATAGATCTGCAATTGTGGGACTCCACACATATATGCTGACGTCGTGAGACCCAAATGTAGTGAAAGTTTAGAAACATGAGGAGAAAAAAATCTAAGATGATTTCCCTGCTTAACTTAGCAGAAGCATATCGGCATCAAGCAGGAATGGAAATCAAACCAGAAGTAGATAAAAATCAGGCAGCAACTGAATGTGCTAAAAAACAAAGGAAAGAATATAAGGTGAAGGATCAGATGAAAAGGTAAGAAATGTGGACAATGCATAAATATAGTTGCAAGTACAGAAAACTTCTGGAAGAACCTCATGTTGATCAGGAATGAACACAGGAATGGTTAAGGAGAGGTGAATTCAAGCCAAGAGATGAAAGGTTAATATCGGCAACATAAGATAGTGGGCTACGTACACATTGATTTACAAAGTCCATTGAACATGTGGGAGAAACAGACAAATGTAGGTTTTGTAAAACAGAACTGGAAACTGTTTCACACCTTGTTGCTGGTTGTGACATACTAATGGCAGAAGGACTGTATACTGAAAGGCATAATAATGTGCAAGACTGCTGTACTGGGGGTTGTGCAAACATTATGGGGTTAAAGTGGCCGAAAAACACTGGAAACATGAGCCACAAAACATCATAGAAAATGAAGTCTACATCACATGGGATCATCCATTACCAACAGTTCAAAAGGTAGATGCTAGAAAACTGGATATAGTTGTCAAGGAAAAGAAGACAAAAGTAGCATTGATCATTGAAATCACCACATCCAATGACTACAGTGTCCTGCGCACAGAGAGACACAACACAAAGTTATAAAATATCAGGATTTGCAAGCAGAAATAAGAGCAATGTAGAGGAAAGATACCCAGATAGTTCAAACAGTAGTAGGAGCAATGGGTCATATAAAAAAAGAGTCTAAAATCTTATTTAGATACACTACCAATACATGTAACTCTGTACGAAATACAGACGGAGTCATTACCGGGTACATTGCAGGTGCCGCGTAGAGCAGTTTTGGCTGACATCAAAGAGTGAAACCATACTAATTTTATGAACTTTAATCATACTTTGACATAGGAATCGGGTCCATTTCCATCATGGTATTAGAAACCCAAAAGATATGGAGAAATTATAAAAGGGAGAGACCTGAAAGACTAGGATAGTAAAAATCTTATAAGACATAAATCCCAATAGTTTGGGTTTATTAAGGGTATATCCTATCTAATGACTCTGGTAAACATTTTTTGAGATGGTATCATAACACAGAGACAGTGGTCATTCTGCCCATACAGCATATCTTGACCAAGCATAGACATTTGTTACCATACCACACACTGACGTAATTAAGCTAAAAGTACTTCAATATGATCCATGTGAAGTTAGCTGTGGGACAAATTGGCTGAGGGACAGAACTCGAACCATTAGGGTGGCAGGTCCACCTCAGAGATCATAAAGGTAACTGGTGTGTCCCCCCAGGGATCTGTGCTACAATCTCTTCTCTTTTATTCAGCATATACTTCTTTCATATGCTTATCAAGAATTGGGATCTCTGCTTAACCAGTTTTGCAAAGGATTTTAAACTGGGTGTCATACTCAAATACCCTTCTGATATTCAGAAGCTACAACTTGAACTTTCACAGGCTTATCACTGGTGTATGGAAAACAGGCTAAAAATAAATGCCATAAGGTACAAACCCTTCACCCAGCTTATAGTATAAAAAATATCCCACTTCAAAATGAAGATGTTATGAGACACCTTGGAACATGGGTAGATAATTCCCACTCCTTTGATGATTATGTGGCAACAATAATTAGGAAATCCTTCTATCTGGCACTTTTAATCTCAAAGGGTATCTCCTCTAGATCCAAAGAAGTCTGTATACCTCAATAATCAGCACTGATCAGGCCCATCATTGAATATAATGCCCACGTAGGGTCATATCTTACTAGACATATCAAGCAGTTGAAGAGTACCCAAAGATTCCAAATAAAAAAGATCATAGGCCTAAAATGGGTCTATATCACAACATCAAAGTGTCAAAGCTTTGAATGTTATAACATCAAACCCAAAACCACGAAAGCTGAAAACCTCAAAAAGTGAGAACCAGCACTTCCAGTACAAACACTACAAACTATTTCTAATGTGGGGGGCTTTTCTCCCCACCCCCACCCCCCTACTTAAATATACCAACTCCGAGATCACACCACAGTAGAGGAAATAGCGAAGCCATGGAAACGGCCCACCAAATTCTTTCCCTGGGAAAGAATTTGATGTTCCGTGGCTTCGATATTTTTGGTCTTCAAACATTCAAGTTTGAGGTTTTGGTGTTCGAACTTTTCAGCATTTGTTCTTTTGCTATACACTGCCTAAAATATCTGAGACAACAAGAGAGTTTGGAAGCTTTGTCCCTGTATTCAGTGTCCAATAAACTTCTTAGAGGCAATATGTATCTTGCTTTCAGTCTAAGACTTCTTATATTTCCATAAATGAAACAGTCCAGTGACCACTAGGACTAGAGGACTGAACCTGTTTCAGCAAACAAATCGATAATTTTGGAGAGACATTCATCATATAGTGACTACCCCTTCTCTGAAACAAACTTCCTTTCCAGATTAAGGAATGTAATGCACTATCTTCCTCTAAAAAGGAGTTAGACACCCGCATGGGTATTCACAAATTCAGTCCTTGTGTGACTGGCATTTTATTCCTTGAAAAATTAGGTGAGGTCTAAGGGCTGGTACTGGCAAGGTGTTAATTATCTCCAGGCCAAACTGCCATTTACTTTCTATGATTACATTGATTTAATCAAAAGAGGAACTAAAAAGTAGAGATAGAAAACAAATCTTTACTTTAATAGAACAGTTTCTTTCCTGAAAATAATGAATCATCAATCAATATTATGAATAAAGCTCACAGTCCAAAATTTACCTTTTAAAAACAATAGTCAGGTATCTTTCTTTAATAAAACTACATGCAGTAATTAGTTTCAAGTTCCTCCTTGCCACACCTCATACTGGTGAAATGTAAAATGCTTTATGAAGTGCCATTTGAGTAAATAAAATTAAAGTTTTTGTCACACAAGTAGCATCTCTTAACAGGTACCTTGCAAAAACAACAAAACACCAAGTTTATGCACATACTTAAAATGCCAGGTTAATAAATAAAGAGACTTAAACAATACCTAAAAGGTGCAGTAAAATCAAAGGTCTTTGGAAAATGACTCTAGATCCCAAATATCAGGGTTTTCACTTGCATTAACAAAGTCTCAAACCAGGATTCCCATTTCACAGCCATTTGATTCAGCACTGGTGTGTCTCTCTCACAAAAAAAAAACAATCTAGACTTCTCTAGACTCTTGACAAAAGGATTTCTGCTTCATTGAAAAAAATCTCTGGCCTTCTAAAGGCACTGGCATCCAACTGCCTTTTATTACCCTAGGCACTAGGTAATTCCAGTAAGAGGACTAAGTCTGTAGTCCCTGTTTCTTACCAATCCCCATTAATCAAACATGTTCTGTTTTCCATATACTGCAATTAACTGATCTCTAGTTTGCTAAATGAATCTGCCTTTGTCTATTGGTATTGTCTGATAGGCATCTTCTGGTGCAACCATTATGCTTTTAAACTATCCATGTACATGTCTATCGATCTATATGAACATACATACACATAAACATCTATCTAATCATCTATACACACAAATATATGTAAAGTCACATGTCCACATACACAGATTCCCACAGGCACATATTTATAAAGCTATATACCCCACACGTGTGTGCATATTCTTATAAGATGCTTAAGCTGCTGCATCTTTCTCCAGAATTACTATAAAATTTATATACTACTCATTTCTGTGATATTTTTATGCAATATTCTTCATAGCGATCTGTATTTCTTTGATTGTGTTCATCTGATCTTTCATTGCAAATGACAGTTACAGTTTTTGACTGGTGTAGTACCCCAGTAAAAAAAAAAATATATATATATATATATATATATATATATATATAATAGAGAGAGAGAGAGCGAGAAGAGACAGAGATTTATATATATTTTGTATGCAATATGTATATGCACACACACACACACACACACACACACACACACACACACACACACACACACACACACACACACACACACACACACACACACACACACACACACACACACACACACACACACACACACACACACACACACACACACACACACACACATAAACATATATTCTATTTTGCTGGCAGATTGAATCCCACTGACATCCAACTCATCCTATGGTATAACTAATTTGAGCTGAGGGTTTTAGAGATGTACAGAATAATAATTCCATATCTACAGTTTGAGAAACCAGTATAAATACAAGTGTGAGCATTAGCTAGGTAGATGTAAGGTTTATCATGACAGAAGTACCACTAATTGGTGTCTAGAGAGGAGGTTTAAGTGCAGGACTGTCAGTCATTTAACTATTTGCACTGAACTGAGTGACAATGTTTGTACGTTGCATGCATTGTTGTATTGTCACATAAAAAAGGACATCTAGAAATGTCTGCATATTTATTCTGTTTACTGAAACACTGAGAGCTCCGGGGGGGGGGGGGGGCATGGTAATCTACAGCTGGGTTTAAACTTTGTGGATGATTTGACATCTAGCTTGTTATAACTAAAATGTAAAGGCTTGGGACCTGTGCTGTAATAAATCAGCAGATTTTATCTTCACCTGCTGTTAATTAAGCAGCAATGCCAATGCTAAATAAAATGAAAACCAAACTTATAAAGTTTACAGTATCAAAGATGTATATGTAATCTGCAAAACAATGTCAGTGATTGCTTCAGTGCAAAATTTGAAACAGTAACACTGCAATGTATAATGCAATATACCAGGAACTGGAAGCATCTCTAAAACCAATACAAGGTTATAAGGATTATGTATTGTTAGCATTTCTGAGGAAGGAAACAACACATTAAAATGAAAGAAACATTAACAATAAATTTGAACACAAAGTATTGAAAAGCATATTCCCTGAGCTGATAAAAATATGGGACATAGATAGCCCCCCGGATTTAGTAAACTTCTGTACAGGAATAGCTTATTCCTGCACGGAAGGGACCAGTCCCGTGCAGCACGGCAGCATCCATGCATATTCATGAAGGCATGCTGCCATGCGAGAAAACAGACATGGTTCTGTGTACGAGTGCATGGGGTGTGTCTGAGAGCAATGCTCTCAAAATACACATGCCTCCCTGCACACCAGAATTGCTGTACTGCAGTTTAAATAGAGTGAGAATGCTCATAACACCCCCAACCTGTCAGGTTTACAATTAACAGGTTTAGCATAAGTATGACTTTTTGGCAGGGTATGAAGCACATAGCACACACATCCCAAACTGTCAGAGTAAGGAATCTGGACAATTGTACTTACAAAGCCAGAAAGTTGATAGAATAGCAGGTTTAGCATTAGCATGAATTTTCAGCAGGGTAGGAATTCAAAACGCTAACCCCCCCAACCCTTCAAAGTAAGAAATCTGGACAAAGCCATAAGGGACAATCCTCCCTACAAAGCAAGAAAGTTGATAGAATTACAGGTTTAGCATAAACATGGATATTCTGAAGGGCATGAAGTAAAAAACACAACAAATACATTTTTTTTCACATATGCAATAAAGTTTAAGTGCAGCTGCGCAGGTGTGCCCGTTGCTTAGCTATGCTTAGCCCAGCTGCAACAGCATGATAAGTTAAATAGCAATAGACATCCACCAAAAGCAAACGTGCAATAGTGTAGCAGTTGAAATGTATGCCTTACATATACTCATTCACGGTTCGAGACTCACCAAAGCCATTTCCATTTTGTATGTGTAAACATTACAGTTTTAATTAACTGTATATTTATGTAGGAAGTAACTTATATTTGTCAACCAGAGTAGTGTATTAAGCCCAGATGTGAGGTATCAGTGTAATAAAGTAGTGAAACCCCCATATAAACACAAGTGCCTCATACAGTATAGCCACACAAGAATAAATGTAATTACAGCACATTGGGGGATGTCATGAAAAGTAAATAAATCTATATTATGTAATGAATGATGAATAAATCACATACAGGTGGTAGTCCAATAAAATAAAACATAAGCAATGCTAAGCATTGCACAGCTATGCTGACCAGGTTTAAGCATTGTGTACATATGAATACTAAGCAATGAGTAGCCCAGCTAAGTGGATTTCCCCACTGGTAAGCAATGCTGAACCTGCCCCTTTAAGTACTGCCAACATAGGTAAGCAGGTTTGCCCATAGCTTAGCTTAGCTCAGCATTTTCAAAACCATCCAATCACAGCAAAGGGTGGGAATTGTCCATATTTCAACCCTGCAGGCAGGAATACAGCTCATAACTGGTTGTAGCTCTCCACTGTAGGCAGTATGGCAGGTGTTGGAGAGGCAAGCGCTTCCGGGTGCAGCGCTGGGGCATATAAGAGTCTAAGGTCATGGTAGGACTCCTGGTAAAAAAAACATGACGTGAGACTGCTGCAGGACCAGTTCCAGGGCTCCCAATATAAAGCAGAAGCCTGGAAAAGTCTCACCCATGATCTCACTAATGCCACTGGTATCCCTCAGACTGGTGAGCAGGTCGGCACCACTATGCCGACTTGAAACAGAGGCAGATGGAGTTCTTGGAACAGTGGGTCCAAGAAGCAAGACAGAGGGTTGATGTCCCAGCAGTGTGTACGTATTCATAGCAATAACTTTTTACCAAAGTCCAGCATGTGTATGTGATGGACAAGTACGCCTAAAAGTTTCTCTATTTTCATTACAGCTACAGCTGAGCGAGCTGCGAATCCGGAAGCCCATGCCAGTAGGTTGCAAAGGCTGAGTGGCGAGGCTGGTGAGTAACAATCCTGCTTGAAGCAGTCATACCAAATAAATATAAAGGAATAGAATGTCACCTGGCAGTATAAAAAATGCATATGGTTTGTACTGAATAAACCAGACAATATGGCACTAATAGTCCCATACAGGGCATATTTAAATAAAAGTGTAATTGCCTGGCAATAAAGCTCTAAATGGTGGGCTGGTTGTGTTTAGTCTGGTATTGTATGGCATGACATGTTGCATTTACCAAGATATGATATGTGAATAGTAATGTTGTGTTAACCACTGTTTCCTACACTGTGCTACATAAAAAAATATGTCTAGGAATGTCCGTATAAGAATGTTGTAATTACAAGGTCAGATTGTACAACCAAGAGAGACATAGTCAGAAAACACGAAAAGATGAGATAGCAGTTTTTCAATAGCTCACTCTGATGAAACACAAATTGTTGTATTTGTAGCAGACACAGCCATGGTTTGAATCCCGGGAGTGGCAGTAAGCTGTATGCATAATTTTAACTAGGGTTTGTGAATATGTGTAGAAACAGTCAGGTAGTGTTAACAAACATTCCCCCACAGGTCTTCCAGTTAAGAGAAGTAGAAAGTAGCTATAAGACGGCTGAATTATACACTGTGTACAAACATGCCACTGTCTAAACCAAGGTCATAGGATATTGTAATAACACCTGTAGAGTAATGGTTAGAGCAATGATCATTAAAGTTGTGAGTACTGCAAGGATATACAAGTTGTTAATTGACATCTCTCCCCCCCCCCACCATATCTTCAACAATAATCTAACCACACAAATCAATGGGTATGTTTTACAGTAAATCTAGTGTTGGGACATACGTCCTATTGTTCAACTAATATCGCAGTGTGTTTCTATTAACGTTCCATGTTGAAATGCTGTCATTGGTGGCCTGTTGCTATCAATGTAACCTGCATGCTGCTGTAATGGCCACTGTAGTTTCATATTTGCATGTGTTCTGTTTGCTATGCAACTATTCCATATCTGTTGTTTTGGGTTAATGGGAATATCTATGCATGCTGTTATAACTAATCCTGGATTGTATTGACTATTACTAACCCACATATGTTCTAAAACTGCAACACCATAGCACATTTGAGAAGGCCGGTCCTAGTGGATCCACCTCTCCCACCTCATCTGGCCATGGCACTGGGCCCCAGCACGTCTGGGACCAACCCAGGGACCTCCTTGTCCACTGGTCCTGCACCACCTTTGGCTGGAACTGCCTCAGGGAATGGGGCTCATACCCCCAGGAGAGAGCGCTGACAGGATAGCATCACCTGAAGCCAGGTCCAGGGGTTGGTGCATAGCAAGCTCCGAAAGGAGTTTGGAGATCTGCTATATCAGTCTTAGGGCCACATGATGCAATTAAATGGTCAGCCTGCCCCTCCTGCTCATCCCCCAGCACAGCCACCTTCGAGGCCATTGAGGTGCAGTGGTGACTG
>NC_056751.1:517811079-517816079 GCF_019279795.1 Protopterus annectens | reverse complement strand
ATCAAGGAGTCTGTGTGAACCCTTTATTGTGTTGTTGAGATCTCTGACAGTGGATAGAAACTCCTCAATTTCAGTGAGTGGTGGTTCTGAAGCAGGACCACCCACATAGCCATCTGCTCACATGCTACTACAGATTCCCTCTTGTGGACCATTGTAATCATATCAGTGGCACGTTGCTGTACCTGATAATAGTTTTTGGCATGGTCACCCACCACATTTATGTCACTGACCACCTGCTGCCATATGCTTTTTCTGGCAGACATATCATCTCTACTTCTGTCAAGAAGGAAGGATCCACGGTGGTATAAGACTTCAATGATGATCTCATTCTCTGCTTCACTGAATGGAGGCTTGTGTGGAACAGATGATCTGGGTGCCATAACCCTGTATGACATCAAATGGAAAAAAAAAAAACGAAACACATTTGTAGCACACAGAGACATTATTCTCCTAAAATTAAATATGTGAACCCATCACTAACACAAAACAATTGAACTGGCAATGCTCATTTAGGGCTATACACAAGGAAAAGGAGCCCCCCCCAAAAAAAAAAACATTTTTAATATATCAGCATTATGTACATTCTGTTAAAATGTCTGTAATGAGGGCATCAGTTGTGTAACTGACTACTGGATGACAGTATTATCAATAATTAGATAAAAATTCAAAGTAGAAATGCCAATCAAATTTTCCTGTTCTCTCCACTGTTGTGGAGGCCCAACAGAACATCTGAGAAGCCTAACACCTTTGTTAGCTACACATGCGTAACCCCTTGAAGTTGATAATAAACACAATACACTTGTCTGCAAGTAACTGGTGAAATTCCAAGAAGAAGTGGTAACACAACTGTGATATAACTGTAGCATTCATTAAAAAACTTTGAAAGTAGAAAAAGAACTGACATTCCTGCATTATGTCAACAGTGAATGAAAAAAATGCATACAGATAAAAAAAGTCTTTTGCATATTGAAATATATTCTAATTATGAAAATGTAAATTTATGAAGAGGACAAACATACTTTATGCAAAAAATGCAGTAATTTATAGAAAAATCTACTCCAAGTAAATACCAGTAACAGTCTGTCTGTATCAAATCAGTCTCCCCTCCTTTCACTTCCATAGTTACTCCATTATCTTTATGTAGCAGAGATTCATCCCTCCGAGCACAGTGAAAGTGCAAATGAGGTTTTAAACCATTAACATTCCTGAATAGCAAAATTCGCACTTGGTGTAGGGGAGGCAAATATCGTGTAAGTAACTACATGATTGCAGACGTGACCTAGGACTGCAGGGAAGAGCAGTGACAACTGTTAGCAGTTAGTGGCTTGCAAGTGTCAATGATTACTCTGACTACAGCAACAAGTGATATTGGAGATACTCTTCTGTCTGAGATGGGTTTAACATGCAGACTAGACAACAAAAAGTGAGGAAATAACATGAGAGCTATGAGGACAAGCTTAACAACATTGATATTCCTTTCATAATAAACTTAACAACATTGATATTCTTTTCGTAATAGCATAGTCTCCATCCTCTGCTTAAAAATTGTTCTGCAATGCTAATCAGTTATACTACACATTGAAACAAAGATGCAAAAGAATGTCCATGACATTGCATTTCTGTCAGTTAAGCTGAGAGAAGGGTAAAATTCTCAGAAAATATAGAGGAGAGATAGCTGGCAGTGTCGGCACCTTAGTTTAATATGGTGTGGACTATTACTAGCCTAAATGTGTTGTCAATATCACATTCATCTAGACATGTTCAAGCAAATGAGAAAGGAACTTTTTTGATAATTTTTCTGGTGGAGCTGTAATTTGGTGGTCTGCTAAGTTAGATCTGTATGGTATATGCATTTTCTAATTCCTACTCTAAGCCTGTATTGGTGGCAAAGAGGAATAAGAAACAAAACAAAGTGTGTGTTGTTGTTGCACCGTATTGATGGTTCAAATCCATATAGTGTGTTCTTTGACAGAGTTAATACCTAATTCCCGAACATATGATCGGGTTGCAAGGTAAGGAAACCTCACAATTCTGCATTTTAATTATTACCTGATATTTGCTACTATTGATTTTTTTTCTTTTATTGGGTTCATTATTTGTGAGAATTTTGGCAAAGTTCACTTTAGACTCCAGCATTTTGAAACAGGGAACAAGAGTCCACTGCACAAGGTACAATTTGATAAATTTAATTTGGAATGCCATCATTAATGCACCTTAGAGTGGCAGAAGTGCACAATGGTAAAGTGCTCTGAACAGCAGTAAGTGAAGAAATTCTATGCCTCCCTTAAGTATCACTGTAGCACATGGTGTACATGCAGTGAGCATAAAGAAACAAGACAGGTATTGCAGGGTTTGAATCTAGCTTACATATCTTTTTTATCTGTAACTTGATATAGAATAACTATAGAAGAATAATATGTTGTATGTGAAATGCATATGCTAAAGTGTGTTATAAATATATGTCTTAGCTGTAATTCTTCTGAGTTGAGGTTGCAAAGGTTTTGTTTTTGTCTGGCCACCTTTTGACCTCATTAATAATAATATTATCAAGAGATGTTCTATCATATGACAGTGCTGTACAGTATAATAACACAAAATGATTAACTTGAGTACTGTGGACAGATGTGTCACATACTGCATAAACTTCTCGCAATCATGCATCATCACAGCAGGTAGTACTTTTTTGTGGCATACTTTGTGTCCTGACTAATTGTATGTAGTCTGCCAGGCATGACCTCCTGTCATTATCTGTATGTCCCCTTTTCTGACCCATTGTCACTACATGACATGCTGATGATTTGTAAGCCACATGCTGCTTGTAATTTCTGCAGAAGTTGTGAAAATGCAACCTGTGTCTTTGTAATAATATAACTGTTGATGAAAGGAAATACAAATAGGTTCATAAGTAATTAGTAAATTAAAGACCACAGGAGCCTTTCTAAGCTTAGCCATGAATCCCAAATCTCTGACAAGTTCTAGTACACTTGATAAGTGTAAGCAGGGACTTGGGAAGTGAACCATTTACAAGCTGCTTGTGTCCATCAGAGACATAGGTGCCAATCCAGGGATAGATTTACTGTTCCCCACCCAGTTGTCCAAGTTACACTTGAAATGGGTTAAGGGAGGAACTCTGCTTCACAAGGATGGGGAGCCTGTTCCAGAAAATCGGTAGTTTCTAGGATACATACCTGTCTCACTAGCATGTCCTATTTAAATCACAGACAAGGTTTAAGTCTTTAGAACAGGTAATTCAGGTGCTGCTTGTTTTGTGGATATGGAGGAGGTCCATCAGAGTGGAGTCTGACAATGCCCTGTATGCCAGGAATAGATCTCCCATGAACAGTCTGTAAGAGACAGAATACAGGTATAAGGCCTTGAAAAAGTCTGCACAGGACATGTTACTTATACCCTGTATTCTTTTAGTGAGGAAACTCTGTGGACATTGCATTTGTTGGTTATGCCTGGTTAGGTACATACCAAAGGGGGCATTGTACAAAGTGATAGGTCTGATGAATGTTGAATATAGTAGAACAATGACTTCCTTGGAACTAGATACTATACCTTTGTTTATAAGTTGAACAACATAGAATTATTTCCTCAGTACTGTAGACACATGATGGTCAAAGGCTAGATTACTGTCTATGTGTGTCCCCAAGTCTCAAGTCAACTCTTAGGTGTGTGTTGCCAATATGATAGTTACCAGTGATGGATGACTTCCCACATGATACTATTATGCATTTCTTGGGATTTAGTTTTAGTTCATGGCTTTGGCACCAGATGTTTGTGTAAGCCCTTCATGGAAAACATTTGTTTTAGTGGTTGATTCAATAACAGCTCCTAATTCACAATCATAGGATCATAAGCTCATTTAAAGTTGCTAGGCTAATTGCCCTAGGGCCCTTACAAGCCTAGCCAAGTTTTACCCTTGATTTCATGATCAGCACCTATTGCCTCTGTCCAAGAAAGACACAGGTGTAACCCCAGTGTAAATTTATGGTTACCCATCCAGTTGTCCAGATTGCACTTGAAGAGGGCCAAAAAGCTGCTCTGCTTGATATGAATTGGGAGTTTGTTCCACAGGTGCAGTAACCTCTGGGAGACAAATCTGTCCATCCAGCAGGTTCTATCAATGTCACATACCAGGTTAAGGTCTTTGGAGCAAGTAACCAGTGAGCCACTGGACTTACAGATATGCAGCATTTCCAATAAAGCAGAGCCAGAGATTGGCTTATACAAAAGGCAGAGATCGCTTCTGAGTAGCCTGTATTAAACAGAATAAAGTGACAATGATTCCAGCTGATCCACATAGGACAGATGCAGAATACCTTGAATTCTCCTTGAGAGGAACATTTGTGGTCTCTCCAATTGCTGCAGGTGCTTGGAAAGGTACATACCAAAAGGTGCATTGAACTCAATTATTGGCCTGATGAGGGAAGAGTACAGGGAGGTTATAACTTTTTTTTCTGGAGGCAATGAACTTAGTTATGAGATGAGCAATATAGAATTCCCTTCTTACCACTGTAGAGACATGGTGATCAAAGGTAAGGTTGCTGTTAACCTGTGTGGACAGGTCTGTCACCACTGAGTGCATGCTTAGAGTGTTTCTATTGATGTAGTAATTAGCAGTAATGTTGCTCTTAATGAAAAGTCTGAGCATTAAGGACCTGTTCCCTAGTGATAGCAGGTGGAGTTATATTTGATGGTATTTCCTGAAGAAAGGTTGATGGGGAGAGAGGGATAAAAATGGAGCTGAATCGCTCAGCCAGTAGGTTTGCAATATGTTGTGGCTCAGTATAGGTGGCTCCAATTACAATGGGCGCTGCACGAAATTGTGCATTGCCTTTGAGGTTGCAGACATAGCTGAAGAAAGCCTTATGGTTGCCCTTGGCTGGGGAGGCCAAATTTACCTCAAATTTGTCTTTGGTAGACTTTATTTATCCTCTGAGTTGTTTGTTTAGTTTGATGAGAGTGCCTTTATCCTGCTGGGTGCTGCAGTCCCT
>NC_056751.1:517576079-517808579 GCF_019279795.1 Protopterus annectens | reverse complement strand
GTTGATAAACCCTTTTCCTAAAGCTATTTTTAGTTTTCCCAGTATAGAAACCTGGGCATTATTGGCACACCGCCACATAAACTATACCTTTTGAACTACAGTTATATCTCTTTTTTATCTTGATTGCACCAAACCCATTGAGTTCATCTTCATTCCCTTTTCATAATGTATTTAGATTGATGCCATTGCCCATATTTGACCATCTTACCAACCCGCCTATAGGTTCATAGGTTCATAGGCTCATACTAGGCTATCTGCCCTGGGGCATTTATAAGCCAAGCCCGATTGTGTTTGGCTTATGCCACCCCTTGATTTGAGTACACTGTGCCCTTTTTAAAGTTTAGTTTACTGTGCCTCTGTCTAATAGTGACACAGAAGTAATCCCTGGGACAAACCTACGATCCCCCATCCACTCATCAAGATTCTTCTTGAAGAGAGTCAGTAAGGTGCTCTGCCTAACATGAATTGGAATTCTATTCCAGAGCGAAGGGAGCCTCTGGGTTATGAATCTGTCCCTCCAGCATGTTCTATTTATTTCTGTGCTGAGGTTCAAGTCCCTCGAGCGCGTGGCTCTAAGGGATTTAGATTTACTGAGGTGGAGCATGTCCATTAATTCTGGGTTGGACATAGCTTTATATGTCAGGCATAGATTGCCTCGAAGTAGGCGGTATGCAACTGAGTAGAGCTGGAGTTTTTTTAACCGAGCAGCATATGGCATCTGTTTGAGTCCCTTGATCCTCCTGGTGAGGTACTTTTGCGATCTTTCTAATTGCTGCAGGTGTCAGGTAAGGTACATCCCAAAGGGGGCATTGTATTCTATGATGGGCCTGATGAGGGATGAATAAAGGGGCACGATTACCGCTCTTGATCTTGATGTGAATCCTTTCATGATGAGGTGGGCTATGTAGAAGGTCTTTCTAAATACTTTGGCAATGTGGTTGTCAAAGGAGAGATTGCTATCAACTTGGGTACCCAGATCCCTAATTACTTTCTCTGTACTTAATGGGTTACCACCTATGTGGTAATTTGTGGGCACATTGTTTTTGCCAAAGGGTATGACTATACACTTTTTGACATTTACTTTTAGACCATGGCTCTGGCACCAGTTATCCGTCTCTGCAAGACCTTTTTGAAGGATGTTTGTGTCAGCTGGAGTGTCAATTATGGCGCCCAGTTTGCAGTCATCTGCGAACTTGGTGAGCTATAGTCCTCCCACATTGGCCTGTACCTCAGAAAAGTAAATACCGAACAAGAGAGGTCCCAGGACAGAACCTTGTGGGATGCCACTTGTGACCAGTTTCGAGTCTGACATGGCCCCAGCAACTCTGACTCTGTTGGTTCTGTCTTTGAGCCAGTTTGCGACCCATCTTGTGACATAGGGGTTTATATTTAGGCTGGATAGTTTATCTATGATGCCCAAGTGGGGTATTGTGTCAAATGCATTTGTGAGGTCCAGATAGGCGGTGTGGACTACCTTCCCCTCATCTATGGCCTTGGTGACTGTTTCGAAGAAGTCGACCAAGTTCAAAAGGCAGGATCTGCCCTCGACAAAGCCAAATTGGGTAGGATCTAGTGTCTGTAGGTCCCTAATGTCTTTGTTTATGAGTTCCATGATGATCCTCTCCATAGCCTTGCAGACTAGGCTAGTCAGGCTTATGGTGCGATAGTTTCCAGGGTCCACAGAGGCGCCACCTTTGTGGAGTGGGACCACTGTTGCTGTATGCTTTCTTTGGGCACATATCCTGTAGTGAGGCTGAGATTGTACAGCAGTTTTATTTGAGGGATTAGTTCTTCTTGGAGTTCATGTAGAACACAACCCAGGACGCCATCTGGTCCCATGGAAGCAGTGTTTTTTGCTTTGGAGAGGGCGGCCTTCACCTGAGCATCAGAGATGTTTGGGAGGCTGCACTCTGCCGGGATAGATACTTGCTCTTTTGGGGGGGAGGGGGGGAAGAAGTTTGCACTGAACCTGTCTGCCAGGATATTGGTGATGTCTGTGGGTTCAGTGTATTTTTTGTCATTTAGAATCAACTCAGAACAAGTCTGGGAGTTGCATCCCAGGTTCCTAAAATAACTGAAAAAAGCCTTATGATTGTCTTTAGTGTCCTGTGCAATTTTTCTCTCGAAGCTGGCCTTGGAGGATTTTATGAGGGATTGTAATTTTTTGCTAGTATTGATCAGAGCTGCCTTCCCTATTAGGTAGTAGCTTCATCCTTTTGTTTTACAGTTTATTTATGGCTGGGGTCCACCAGACTGGACGCCTGCCTTTGGATGATTGGGTCTTGGTTTTGTTTGGGATAGCATGATCCATGCATTCCTGGAGATGTCCGTAGAATGCGTTTATATAGGAATCTGCAGTTTGGGCCATAGTTTCCACTGGAGCTGGGGCCTTGAAGGATCCCACTTCGGTTTTGAGAAGTGAGAAGTTCGCCTTTGAGAAGTTTTTCACTGTGGTTTTCTGGGTTGGGAGTGGGGTTGGGATGTGGATATCCAGTGAAATTAATTTATGGTCTGATCTTACCAATGAGGGATATACTTCTGGTATGGAGCATAGAGTACCCATGTTAGTAATGATCAGGTCTAGTATGTTATCCCCTCTTGTGGGAGTGGTGACTAGTTGTTCCATAGCATTTGAGTTTATAATTTCCAGGAACCTTTGGGCTAAGGTGCTGGGGCTTGAGTAGTGCTCCAAGTCTATGTTTAGGTAGTTGAAGTCGCCCAATATAATGGTGTTCGGAGAGATCTTCATGTTCTCCAATGTTTTCAGGAAAGCCGAGTGGGATTCCTGACTTTGAGAGGGTGGTCTGTAGGATGCTATAAACTGAAAAGCAGTCTTGCCCACTGTTAGTTGCACATGGATGATCTCCGATACTTCGTGCAATTCCACTAACCTGGAGGTGTGGATATCCTTGATAAATATGGAAACTCCCCCTCCTTTTGTGGTTCGGTCCGTGTTTTGGGGCTGAAAAGCATGATATGAGGTATAACCTGGTAGTGCTGTTGTGCTCTCTGGAGCCTTGAACCAGGTTTCTGTCACTGCACAGATATTGATGTTCTCCATACTGAGGAGAGCTTCGAGTGCGTGCATCTTGAGGCTAAGACTTCTGTCATTTAGCAGCATTACCCTTAGTTTCTTGTTCCTTGTGCTGTCTATGGAGGTGGGTTTGACTTTTGAGCCTTGCCTAAAAAAGGCACTATGGGGTGGCAAGAGCCTTTGCCAATATCCAAAAGCCCAGGAGTGACAGGTGCAAGCCGTCCCTAGCGAAGCAACGTGACTTGTCGAGCATGTCATCCCAGGCTGACAGACACTGGATCCCCTTTGAATGACACCAAAATTTTAGCCAATTGTTAAAATTGATCATTTTGTCTTTGTACTGTGGCATCATTCTAGGTGAGGGTAAGATGCTGCTCAAGGTCAGGGTCATACCGGCCTGGGCTACATGATCAGAGAGCTCCTCTATATCTCTTTTCATATAGTCCAGGGAGGTACATCTCAGGTCATTCACACCAGCATGTACGATGACTGAGTCATATTTGTATTTGCTTTGGAGTGACCTGAGTGCTTGTGTTATGTGGCGGATCCTAGCGCCCGACAGGCAGCTCACTGTGACCTTCTCTTTGTTCAGCCTGGTGAGTGGGACGTCAGTGTGTCTGACGATAGAGTCAGACACACTGACATCAGTGTGTCTGACGATAGAGTCACCTATTACAAGAGTATCAGGTGTGTTATTCAGCCTTAAGGGCTGTGGCTGCTTGGCACACTGACTTTGTGGGCTATGTGTTGTGCATGTTTTGTTTTGGGGTAGCATTTGCTTGGATGTCTGCTTTGGAGGTCTCTGTTGCTTAGGTAGATTTTTATTTAGAGCCTCTGAGTATGTTTTTGTGTTTTTATGTGTTTGGTTCAGTGATGTGGTGGGACTATGTGATACAGGAATTGTGTTGTGTGAGGTTACCTTCTCCTCCTGACTGGTTTCACCAGTTTTGAGATGAGAGAGCTCAGCCTCCAGTTTGGCTATATGGTTGCATCTCTCTCATATATTTGAACCTGTTTGGAGGAGAGAGTTGTCCGTGTACATGAGACAGTTGTAACATTGCCTCAAAATTCCCAGATTCACCAGCTGGACTGGAGAGGAAACCATTGACTGACCTTTGGACATGCTAGAGTAATATAGGGAAATTGAATTAAGATGGACCAATAGGGGTCAAGGTAATCGTAGAGAGTATAAGAGTTAGTAGTGCTTATGGTTTAATAGTGCTAACTTGTAAGATTACTTATTTGGACCAGTGAAGGGCCTTAGAATGAGAATATGGTGTTTAATTTGAGAGATAGAGCAGTTCTAAGGGAAAAAGTGAAGAACAGACTTCGTGGAGCCAGGAATAGTTTAAACCAATTAGGCGGTGCTGCCCGTTGTTGCGCTATGCACAAAAACATGCAAAACCGCGCAAAAGAGGGTTTTAAGAGATGGAGATCAAGGAGTTTGGAATTGACCCAAAATGGCCAATAAAACTACAGTTTCAAGGCAGTGACCACTCCCACAGGGGCAGGCAGGCTGCTCAATGTTTATCACTGCCACTGATGAACAGAGAGACTTCCCTTTAACCTAAGCAAAAAAATGGCCTCCAAGAAACTTACAAACAGTTCAGAACAGCAAGCCTGTAACTGAACTTTTTTAAATCTCAGAAAAGTGGGAAAAAAGCATTTTTTTTTTGTTTTTTTAAAGATGGCAGAGGTTCACAAGTATCAACAAGTTATAACAGTGCAATAAATGACCCCACACTTGAGTGCTAGACTAGAGACAGATAAAATGCAAGTTTTAAGAAAAAAATGATTTTAAAAATAAGTGAAAACAGGAAATTCAGTAAACAGCTCTAGGTTGTGTTCTAAATACAGTTACCAATGCAGAAATCAAGTTTAACAAGCCAGAAAATGCTCAAAGTAGGCAGCTATGCAGAAAAACTTAGCAAATAATCTGAAGAAAAATACTTAAAATCTCAAAAGTGGCTCCTTTCTTCTCTCAGCATTTTCTCCTCTTGGTGGGTGCTCCCCCAACAGCCAACAAGTCTGAAAAGACACCAAAACCACGAGGCAAAAGAGAGGGAGATCAAGGAGTTTGGAATTGACCCAAAATGGCCAATAAAACTACAGTTTCAAGGCAGTAACCACTCCCACAGGGGGAGGCAGGCTGCTCAATGTTTATCACTGCCACTGATGAACAGAGAGATTTCCCTTTAGCCCAAGCAAAAAATGGCCTCCAAGAAAATTACAAACAGTTCAGAACAGCAAGCCTGTAACTAAACCTTTTAAAATCTCAGAAAAGTGGGAAAAAAGCAAGATTTTTTTTGTTTTTTTTTTGTTTTTTTTAAGATAGCAGAGGTTCACAAGTATCAACAAGTTATAACAGTGCAGTAAATGACCCCACACTTGAGTGCTAGGCCAGAGACAGATAAAATGAAAGTTTTAAGAAAAAAACGATTTAAAAAATAAGTGCACACCTCATCACTACGAGCCTTTCATCCAGAAAAAAGGAGGTCATTGTCCCACTGTACTAATCCCTCATTAGACTCATTATAGAGTACAACCCCCCATTTGGTATGTACCTCACAAGACATCTGCAACAACTGGAAAGGCCATAGAAATACCTCAATAAAAGAATCACAAGACTAAAGCAGATGCCCTATGCTGACCATCTAAAAAAACTCCAGCTATACTCTGTCGCATATCATCTACTCAGAGGCGATCTCTGCTTAACATACAAGGCCATGTCAAACCTAGAGCTGTTGGACATGCTACACCTAAAGAAATCACAATGAACAAAACATGCTGGTGGGATAGCTTCCAGACCCAGAGACTCCCCATACTCTGGAATAGACTGCCCATACATGTCAAGTTGAGAGCCTCTTTGGCCCTCTTCAAAAGGAACCTTGATGATTGGATGAGAGATAGGAAATTCACACTGGGGATCATATCAGTTGCCCTGCTAGACAGGGGACCAGGGAAATAAATATTCTGGGAAGAAGTAACCAAGGAATTGTTATGGCTAGGCTTGTATAGGCCCTACAGCCGATAGCCTAGCACCAACCTATGAACCTATGAACCCATGAGCTATGAATAAGTATCTGTCACTCCCTATTACTCTCACACATGATTACCCTATCTATCAGTATGTGGCACACACATATATATAAATATATATAGGTAACATATATATATATATATATATATATATATATATATATATATATATATATATATATATATATATATATATATATATATATATATATATATATATATATATATATATGTATATAAATCGAGATAGAGAGAGCTACATAAATGTGTAGAGTGATGTGCACTCTCCACATATATCTCTTTAACACAGTTACATAATGCGCACACACAGCTACTCCTAAGTTGACATCCCTGTCATTATACACACACACACACACACATATATATATATATATATATATATATATATATATATATATATATATATATATATATATAAAACTATATATATATATATATATATATATATATATATATATATATACATATCTCCATATTCATATGTGTATATGTGTGTGGGGATGTACGAATGTGCACACCTAAACACAGAATACTGGGGTTATCTTCACCTACACACACTTCAGTTGTGTGATGGTAACAGACCAAGGCCACATAATGACATAGTCCACCCAACCACAGAACCCTCTGCCTGTGGAATGTCACCCTGTAGACAGACAACGGTGAACAGGTGGCATAATGTGCCATGGCTTCAACGCAGGACTCGGACAGGCCATATTGTTACTAGCCAGTTGTTTACCTAGCAAACTGCAACTAGCTATAAATGGTGATACTGATAACTGTACACACATAGCAGGTGTATTAACAGATACCCCACTGCTAGGACAGTAGATACAATAACAGCATAAAGCAAGTTCACTCTGCAGGCCACACATGCTGTGTAATACAAAGCCGCTTTGTGTAGCCCACAAGTACTGTGGCTGCAGCCATATGTACAACAGATGTAACCAATGGCATATGCAATAAGTACCACCATCTATAGTGTGTAATAGTAGCTAGGTAGGGGTTCTAATCTCACATCAGCCACTGTGTGTATGAGTGTGTGTGTGTGTGTGTGTGTGTGTTTGTATGTGTGTGAGTGTGTGGGTTCACTACATAATCTTGAAATTTTGAAATATCGAATTTAAAAGCTCAAGACTATATAGCCTAAACTCATAAATGCCGAAAGACCAGAAGCGCGAAATTCTAAATCCCGAACGTACAACACACATATATCACACACACATACACTCAACTTCCCCCACAATCAAACATATCATCCTGCACTACAGATAAGCAGGGGGGCAAGCCCCTCTGCACTCCCCATGTGGGGAGCTGCACCCCCCACACCCCCTACTTAAATATACTAACTCCAATATTGCACAAACAAACATACAAAGGAAACTCACACCCACACATTTTACAGTCCCTCACACACACACACATCACATTCACAACACACACTGACACACACTAAAGCCCCTAACCAACACACTTACACATAGATACTTACCTGAACTTCCACCTATCCATCAACAAACTGCAACACCAGAAGTACTACTTCAATATCTCCGAACATCGGGATTTTTAATTTTGTTCTTCTGGTCTTTCGGTATTTAGGAGTTTTGGCTACAAAACTACATGTAATGTAATATAGTCAATCTGTGCATCAGACACATATTTGCATGTCCCTGCATCGATGGTATGGATGGCAGGGATATGGCACAGGCATCATCACATGCACATGGTGTGCTATGGGGATGCCAGAGGCCTAGGCTGTGCCAAAGCGTTAAAATGTATGTGAGTCAGGAAGGGTTGCTGGCTAACTGCGACATGGAGAGGTGCCATGTGTGTCTGTTGGTGACCTGCATGTGACAGTTTGAGTGTGTGCATGTACACAGTCTAGCCCAGTGCTAGCCCTACATGTGTGTTTGTTGGACAGCTGTGGACTGTACATGACAGAGTGGGCATTTCACCATCTCCGACCATGAGCATGGGAACCTGCTAGGAGTGGCACTGGTACCACCTTGCCCAGGGTTAGATGCAGTGCTAGCAGCTTATTGTGACTGGTCTCTCCTGGGTCTCTGTCCCCCATGGGACCATCCAGGCCATATTCCCATGGCCTGCCAAGTCATGGTGTGGACAATACACTCCCTTCTGTAGTACTGGAGGTGCTGCCACTACGGGAGAGTGAGTGTGCACAGTCCCATAGACTCTCAGCAGATGGTGTTGCTAACCTACGTCCATATACCCAGTACCTGACTCCAACCAGATATTCCAGCACAGACAACATGCATTCAAGGACTGATAATGTCTCACCCTATTTTCTGTCCACTACATTAGTGAAATAATACATGATGTCACCAATGTGGTAGAGGGTTTCATGGATGTCAGACTGTGCTGCATACATAATCCTGAGCATCCACCTGGTGTTGCATTCAGAACATGCCTGTGCCAGAACATGCCTGTGCCTCCATGATGGGCCCAAACATGCATCAATTGACCTATGATGTGACACCTGTGACAGATGGTGGATGGGCAGCAGTCCTCTTTTGAGCACCTCTGTCAACCTGCTTGTGTGAAACCTCACCAGTTCTCTGACCATGGCCATTGGCTACACTCACTGATGCCATAGTTGCCACACTCTCCTGTTCAATGTCACCACACTCTGTCTGATATATGTGGCCTCAGGGGACTGGGTATGTGTGAGCATACTGACTGCATGCAGGGACAATGGGGGAGGAAGTGATATATCAACCCATGGGACAGATTCAGCCCCCAACAACTCCACTTGTGCCTCAGTACGACCACCATCATCATCAGTGTCTGATGAGACACTGACATCAGATTTTGAAGGGGAAAAAAATATCCCCCACGTTCACCTGTGAGGAAGAAGACAAAATAAGTACATTACTACCTGCACTATTATGTATGGTAATATGGTAATCCACAGTCACACACATACAGCTGAAGAGCCGTAATGGCATCACACATACCACATCTTATTTCTGATCCCATGCACAACACACAGACTGCAACATACACAAACAAGACAGGCTCTTTATAACATGCACTGCAGGTATACCCGGTTAATGTTGCCAGTACTATACACCTGTCAGATAAGCAATATATCAGTGTACCTGATAGACCTACGCCTAAACCACAGTGCACCCGTCTTGAGCATACTATGCCAGTTATAGTATCACTGCCTCAGGTATGTACCATCTCCATATTATGTGTGAACAGGCATCTGTGACTGATTGCCTCCTGTATAGCAGACTGCATAGACCTTCTCAACAATATTTGCAAATGTGTTACTGCTCCTGCAAATACACAACTCTTATTACCCATTCAATGTATTTTAGTTAACCTCTCTGAAATGGAACATACAAGTATTGTACTCTGGCTAAGCAAAATGGCAGCCTTTAACATTATTAGGTGTATATGATGCGTAAGACAACAGTATAACACTTACCAGGTACAGGACCTTGGATTCCGGCCCACTTGATATATCTATGGAAATATGAGGGAGAGGTATTGTCAGCAGTACCAAATGTGGCATTGCTACAGGGTAATATGTGCATATATATAAAGATGTACAGTAGCTAATGTGATTGCCGCCTCACAGTAAGATGTAGTCCTCTTTGATTCAAAGCTAAAGTGTCTTCTGTGTGGAGACATGCATGAATGGGCATACCTTCATTGAAGGTTGTGCATCAGGGCTGGCAACTTGGCACATAAAAATCTACTGCCAATCATTAGCGGACCGGATTTCCACTGTGGCGACCCCTAACCGGGAAAAGCCGAAAGACACAACAACAACAGTAGCTAATGTGATACTGCCTACATTGCTGACAGTGTGAGTATGTGTGCACAACTGTGCATTAAAACCAGCCTCCCCCCAATGCAGATAGACCTGACACCCATGTACTGGTATGCAGAGGCTGCCACAATAACTGATACAGTATTACAGTGATGAACACAGGAAGCCTACCTGGAATCTCCTCTGATGTGGATGCTGTGGCAACCACCTCCACAATGTATGGGGTGATGCATGGCTGGTAGATGGTGGATGATCCCAGGTTTGCCAGGAACTCCTCTGTGGCTGAGAGTGGTTGTACTGCTGCAGACCCTCCACCGCTGGCAGCACAGTGCCTGGCCAAAGTGCCAGCCCTTTGCCATGCAGCAATGACCATATTTGTTGCCCTGTGTTGAACCTGCTCATAGGTTCTGTCCTGTAGCCCTATTTGCTTGACTGCTGTGGCAAGGTCAGCCCACAGTGCTACATGTTGTTCATGATGCTGGCAACTCCTGGAGAGCAGAATGTTATGATGCAGTCTGAGGCCATCCAGGATAACATTTCTTTCAGCATCTGAAAATGGTGGGTGCCTCCTTCAATACATCCTCCCTGAACGAGAACAAGAAGGGAACACATCACAAGAACAGATACATGGATATCAAATATGTACAGACCCTGCATGACCAAAATGGCCTACACTATCCACTGCTACCTCCCACATCATAACCCACAATCTATCAACATACTATGTATATGGCTATCACCAACATAGTTGCAATACCATTTATGTCCTTGTGTGCCATGACAGAGTGTGCTGTATGTCTCCACTCCCATCAGTGCCATCTACTGTTGGGAGCCCCTTATGAGCAAAGTCCCGAGACTATGTCATACAGCCACTGTCAGACAAATAGGTATGTGTTATTACATGTATATGGGGACAGTCCAGCAAAACCAGTGTGCCACAATTACAGACAGCAATGGAGGCCCTGCTGTATTATATCTTCCCTGTAGGTGTCATACCTCTCCAGTGCACAGATATTTGTGGAATGTGTATGTGTGCCTGATATATGTGGTCCTGTTGGCACAAACATGTGGATGTCTGGCAACAGTTGTCCAATAATTGATGGTTGGTGTTAGAATATAGAAAATCTGGTTGTTACACACCATAACCCTCAGAAAAAAATTATGCTACAGTAATATCTGTTACTCTATTCATACTCTTTCTTTGTATGACCAGTACGTACACTTTCACTGAGGTTGGGCCTGTGTCCCAGCACTAATAATGGCTATGACCTGAATTCCTGCTGTAGGGGGTTGCCAGGTATGTTTGCCATATCTCTTAAGCAATCAGATATGAATGTCGACAAAACAATGATCTAGCCAGAGTGCATCAGGGACAGTCAGGGACACCTTTACAATATCTGAACTATTCCAGTGTCTACCATTACTTATTTTCAATGTGTCTCATTCACAATTGAGTATCATTCACTCAGGAGCTGACCATTGTAGGAGGAAGTGAGAGGGCCACAGCTGTGATTTCATTCACAGCAGGCACAGTTGAGAGGCATGCCTGTAACTGTTGGACAGCATAGTATAACCAACATATCATTCCCAGAGATGTACTACAGGCCTACTGCTGTAATCCCTATTCCCCATAACTGCATCCTCCCATCCATGTCCCATTATACAGAGACTTGTACGACATACCTGATAGAGTGACATAATCCTTTTGTGAACAAATCCTCAAGGAAACAGCATGCTACATTGTACTCTGTCTTGGTAAAGCAACTTACAGAACTGTTTCCCATAGGCAGTTGCTTGCCTTTTGTAGGTCATGCTCATTAACTGGTAATTGCCTGTGCACCAGTCTGTGGCTCAGGCTTGCTAATTGCATCCAAAACAGCTGGGTTGCACTTTCATTAGCCAATGACATGGCACTGCAGTGCAATATTTAAGTCCTTCATATAGGCCTTGACCCCTTTCTTAGTCTTTGAGATGAGCATTATTGAGGCATGGAGACTACAGCATTGTTGAGGGTAGGTACAAATTTTGTCCATTGTTGAGATTTATGAGGTATGTCCACAGTTTTGCATGCTATGTTTGGCCATTATCAAAAACATTATAATTATCTGGCAGTTCAGTGTTAAAAATTGTGGGTTGAGGTCAGTATGGGGGAAGAGACATGTTAGTGTCAGACGTCATACCCATCAGAATATGCATGCTGCTGCAGTAGCTACTAGTCTATTAGCTCATTATGTTTGTAAGGTCAGACTGTGAAACATGTCCCTGTCGCTTGAACTTTGCCCCACACCCCTTTATGTATGGTTCATAGGTTGGTAGTAGGCTATCTGCCCCAGGGCCTATACAAGCCTAGCCATAACAATTCCCTGGATATTTCTTTCCACAGTATTTACTTCCATGGAACCCTGTCTAGCAGGCCAACTGAAGTGATCCCTGGGGTGAATTTCCTATCTCCCATCCAGTCATGAAGGTTCCTTTTGAAGAGGGTGGAGAAAAGCATTGCTTGACATGTATGGGCAGTCTGTTCCAGAGTCTGTGGAGTCTCTGGGTCAGGAAACTATCCCTCCAGCATGTTTTGTTCATTGTGATGACAAGGATTAGATCCCTGGAGCATGTGTCTCTGAGGGATTGGGATTTCTTTAAGTGTAGCATGTCCAACAGCTCTGGGTTTGACATGACCTTGTATGTTAAGCAGAGATTGCCTCTGAGTAGATGATATGTGACAGAGTATAGGGGGAGTTGTTTTAGATGGTCAGCATAGGGAATCTGCTTTAGGCATGTGATTCTTTTAGTGAGGTATTTCTGTGGCCTTTCCAGTTGTTGCAGATGTCTTGAGAGGTACATACCAAACGGGACATTGTATTCTATAATGGGTCTAAGTGGGTGTTTTCTGGATCCCTTGTTCTAGAGGGTTGTGAGGTTCAGCTGCATATGTTGTAAGGCTTCAGTTGCTGCTGCAGCCTAGGACACATAGGGAGGAGTGTGAGCACTTTGGAGGACAGCAAGCTGTATGTGTCACTTAGAATGTAATTGAAGTGCAACACAATGGATTTTAACCCAGGACTGTACCTCACAAGACATCTGCAACAACTGGAAAGGCCACAGAAATACCTCACTAAAGGAATCACAGGCCTAAAGCAGATGCCATATGCTGACCATCTAAAAAAAAAACTCCAGCTATACTCTGTGGCATATCATCTACTCAGAGGCAATCTCTTATTAACATACAAGGCCATGTCAAACCCAGAGCTGTTGGACATGCTACACGTAAATAAATCCCAATCCTTCAGAGACACATGCTCCAGGGATCTAATCCTTGTCATCACAATGAACAAAACATGCTGGAGCATTGTAACCCAAATCCCATTCATTCATTAGTATTGGATCCATCTTTGCTGAAATAGGTTTGGCCCACTGTAGGTCTGCATGGATGATCAACAATTGCATTGAGACAGAACTTAGGCAATAACTGACTGCAGTCACCATGCTGATTGTGTTTAATAAGTGATCAATGTTTCTATTCTGTAATACCATTAGTTGCCAGTTATAAGTCATGTGTCATTTCCTACTGATATGTGGGAAAAGACAACATACAGGTTAGTTAAGGGGACATCATCCTTGCTCTGTCATGAGAGTTTTCATATCTGTCACTGCTGCCGTCATACATGGAGTCATACTTACAATTAGTCTTTATGGCAGACACCATGACGTCTTTGATCAATCATGGCAGATCATATTACATTTTATTACCTTTGCTGATCTTTCCAGTATACATATTTTCTAACAGAAGTATGCAAATTTTTATTGGTCTTCTAAAAAGTTTCACAGTTATTCTGTTGCTGCACCTACCTGATATGTCAAGATGGCAGCAATAAAAAATGTGTTGTGGTGGTGTAATTCAATCTATTAAACTGCTCTGAAAACAAACATTTCCTGTAAAACAAGCATATCAGCAACAGTGATGGGTTATTATTTTAAATAATTGCACAGGCTAATGGGCAAAGCAAGCACCACAGTACCATCAAAAAGAACAACTCTCAGATTTAATAAAATCCTTGTAGGCATAGTGTACAGCTTACATAGAAGGTACCCTGGCTGTGTACACAATTTCCCCTCAGTAGTATGCCATGCATATTACTGAAGGCACGTTACTGAGGGAGAGCCATGTAACATGGTTATTGAATCAGTGTAGGGAGTGTGTTACTGTGTCCAGAGATGAGTAACACACTGCCTTCACTGTCAAAGTACAGTATATCAATGTATGCATATGTATTAATTTTTTAATACTTTTTCTTTTATGTGCAGAGTGCAGCAATGGACACATGCCAGACATCTAAAGAAACTGGTTACATTTATTTATGAAAGCAAAGGTCAAGTTTAAGCATAGCTGAATAGATTTGCATGGTGCAGCACTCAGCAGTGCTTAAACATAGGTGAGTGATGTATGTAAAAGTATAACAGCATTTTATACATCCACATAGCCAAATGGTTAAAGTCACAGCCTTATGTGCAGTATGCCTAGGGTTTGAGTACACAGAAGGGTTATTAAGCATTTATTTTCCAAATACAAATTATGGCAATTATTTTTAAATCCTGATTTGCTGCACTCAGCTATGGTCCACTAAGCCCTACTAAGCCATGCCAAGCACTGCTTAAACAAGATTAGTTTTAGCACTGCTTGGCACTGCACAGCTCTGCTTAGCACTGCTAAGTCGTGCCAAACACAGCTAAGCTTTGCCAGTTTAAGCACTGCTAAACTGAGGTCAGCTGTTTTCTGTGGTGTTAAGTAACTCATCACATTTTTAAAAGTTGCCCAATGGTGTTAAAGTGCAGAAAACAGGGTATATTAAGTGCAGTAGGTGGGAATACTGCAGAATCTGTTGGAGTTTAACCTGTGAGGATACTATGGCAGATGTTGGAAATGGTATGGGCTTTTGGGTGCAGTGGTGGAACACTGAGGAGTCCAGTGTCATGGTCGGACTCCTAGTCAAAACCATGAAGACCGGCTCATGCAGGGTGGTTACTCAGGCTTGGAGTACAAAGCAAAGGCCTGGGACTGGCTGGCAAGGGACCTCACCAGTGCAACTGGTATCCCCAGCACAAGTAAGCAGTGTTGTCACCACCATCATGACCTCAAAAGAAGTAAGGAGGCTCTCTTGGACACCTGGGACCAAGAATTTCAGGTGGGCAGTATTCTACAAATGTGTATGTATGTTTACTTGTGTTTCTCCAATATTTAACCATGAATGTCTGCTAAACTGGTATGCATAACTGTGTTCTTCTCTCCAAACAGCTGCAGAAGTTAAAGCTCACGCAGGGTACCTGGCCAGGTTGCACTGTGAGTGTGGTGAGAACAGATATATCTTCCAAGTCTTCCAAGTCTTCTTTGTAGCTGTATACCTGCAGGTGTTACTGCTTGTCCCATACTGTCCCAATGCAGATAGCTTGAAAGGTATGTATGTGTTACAACAGCTATAGGGCACATTTGCACAAAAAGAAAGAACAGACCTGTAGAATAGCTAGCATTACTGTTGTCGACTATATAGCCCATGATGGTATTAATAGACTGTATTTTCTCTCTTTCAATGTCTTATCTTCACATATTTATTATTGCTATATATTGGTCACATTAACTATTAACGAAGGTTGCTCCAAAAACTGCATTTTGGGCCTGTGTTTTATTAATGTTATTTATTACTATGGTTGCATATTAACATATCTTGCTGAATTACATATTCTTTTGGCCTTATGCCGTAACTGTTATTGCCATGCTGTTAATATGCTGACTTTTCTGTTATTTATTGTTGCGTTTCACATAATATGCATTTAACAGTAAAGGGGTATATGTACAATGTTCTGGCATGCTGTTATTACTGGCAATGCTTGTATTCATACCTCACCTATGTTTATTGCTCTACCTCCATACCTGCAGCACATCTGGGTAGGCCAGTTCCTGGTGATATACCTACCTACCTCAGCAGGCTATGGCACCAAGTACCAGCTCATCTGGGACCCAAGCAGGTGTTGCACCCTCCGCGGGGGCTGAGACACAGTTGTCACCCAGGATCAACTACCAGTCATGGTGTGCAGGACTGTGCATAGGAGTTATGAACAACACCTGCACCAGATTGAGGACACACTCAATAACCAGGTGGGGCCTGAGGGTCCCGGAACCCAGCCTCCAGCACAGCCACCTTCAGGGCAGTGAAGGAGCAGTGTTGACTGGCCATGGGTGGTGATTTCAGACACATTGTTGCTGCCTGGAGGCACATGCACCTCTGATTCCACAATACCCTCCCCATCCAAGTTGTTTACCCCCTCATGTGTTACACACTGCCCTTGTATGCTGTCTTGTCTGTCTTATCTGTCTGCAAATGCAACCTCTCCTACCCAACATACCTCCCCACATGTACCTATTTCCCTTCCCCAACATTCTGCTCTCTCCTTAAAAAAATGGGGCACATGTCCCGTAAAAAATATTGCCCCATGCATAGCTATTCATTTTGCACATGTGTCCACTGGACACAACTAATCTTTACATTAAGTAATGAACACATTTATGTTGCCCTCACCCCTCTCTCTGAGGTGTGAGGCTCCAAATTCCAAATTCTGAAAAACCTGCACAGCTGTTGCTGCAGAAGAAATAGAAAGCTATGGCCCTTTTCTACACCCTTCTTGTACAACCCATTGCACAGCAAACACATCCAAAGGTTCCTGTGAACCTTTGGAACACCCTGTATTTAAAAGTTTCTTCAAATTTGCATAGCACCCATAAGAGAATCTAATAAATCTGGGAAATAATTTTCCCACATTTACATCCTCACATACTACTTACCACAGATCCAAAATTATTTTCCTCATGGTCTCCAAAAAAAACAGAAAATTTAGATACAAGAAAGAGATCCTTCCATTCTACCTCACGTCATATGCTATGATTCTCTGTACTCATTTTTTTACCTTCATTTTTACCATGTATAACTTCATCCAAGGCATGTTGCAAGATCTCTTCACTATATCCTCTTTCACAGAGCCTAACTTTAGCTTCCAAGAGAAATTTCATCTTGCAAACCTCTTCAGAGATATTGTGGGCAATTCGCTTAAATTCACCCACAGGCAAATAATTAAGTAAATGCGGGGGGTGCGTGCTATCTGCATGTAAAAAAGTATTTACTGCAGTAGTTTCAATTGTGGACTCACCTTTAACTATAGAAAACTTCAGATTATGATCATTAGAATTCAAATCTGAAAAGAATGGGTCAAACTCACAAGGGTTACCCTTACAAAGAAAAATAAGATCATCAATGTATCACTTAAACAACACAAATAGCTTCCTATAAAAATCTGTAGTATAAATTAATTTTCTTTTAAAAAAACATATATAACACAGCATATGTAGGGGCATATGATGCCCCCATTGCCATACCTCTTAATTGAAGGAAGATGTCATTCTCAAACTTAAAATAATTGTGTGTTGTAAAATACCAACAATCTTACCACAAAAGCGGTTTTAAGGCCATCACCCATAATATCCCACACAGCCTCCAACCCCCACTTCATTAAGATATTCATGTACAATGAGTTAACATCAACCACCACCCAGTAATAATTGTAAAGTGGGCATTGTAAAGTGTGCACATATATAAAAAATATTTTGGGTAATTTTATTAATGGTAAGAGGTTTGTGTGCAAAGGCAAATTTAGTTGCTATTCATGTAGGGTGGTTTATGCTATAGGCTGTGGTTGTGAGGACATCAGGTGGTATATTGGTCAAGCCAAGAGGGCTATTAAAGTCAGGATTATGGAACATTTGAGGGATATTCAGAATAAAAATATGAGAAGTCCAGTCGCAGAACATTTTGTTAATATGCATGGATGAGATGTGTCCTGTTTTTTCTTTACTGTTCTTGCCCAGCTGGTATCATATAGGGGGGATATACAGTCAGGAAATTATTGGAATTGGAAAGCAAGTTAATTTTAAACTATAGAACAATGTCACCAAGGGTTCTGAATCTAGAGGTGAATTTAGTGTATTAGGTTTTGTCCATTTAAAATCTTGTATTGTTTAGGATGCCCATTTTAAAAGCAGATGTATTTAAATTGTATTTTCAAACGTTAAAGTAAGAAAATAGAACTTAATAATATGTTTATGCTTAAATTAAAAACTGTTTTTACATTTAAGTGGTATGATATGTTGAAGGTGTATTTATTAAATTAGGGTTATGTCACTTTAAGCTAATTAATGGTTTAAGGGTTTTGATTTTTGTAGAAAAGAATGGCTGCTAACAAAGCATTTTATCCATTGAAGGCAAAAAGCCGAGGTACCATTGCCATCAGCTGTGAATAAAATACTTTACAGCCGACAGCTTGCTCCTGTGGTGTTTTTTCATTTCGTATTTGTTTGGGGGTAATGCTGTTAGCTGTTGTACAGGGTTTGATTCCCTCAATCCTCATTTGCCTACAGTGTGACCTTAAGCAAGTCACTTAACCAGACAGTGGTTTGGGGCAAATTGAAATTTGGGACACAATCCTCAATGGTCCTCTGAATTGCAAGCCTAGTAACTACCTGTGAACAACAGTAGTTATGATGTAAAGAAAGGAAATGTTTTGTAGTAAAGAGCAGCATCATCATATAAACAATGTTTTTTGGGTATGATCCTTTCTTTTTTCTTGTATTATAAAATGTTGAAAGTGCATTTATTATTTAACTGTGAATAAATTAAAATTTCATATTTTAACTATGAATACATTTTTAATTTAGCTTCCAGGCACACTGGTGTGAAATGTACTATGTTTTCTATACAACAGTTTGTCTAGCAATGCAGAGGAGGAAGTGTATGAGTTGTTAAAGACCTACTTCTTATAGTATGGTGTTTGACGCCCATGGGCTTTGTTTGTCTTCTGTGTGACTCTGATCAAGTTATTTCACCAGACAGTACTCCTGGGCTGAAAAGGACCACTTGTGTTCAGTGGGCTGTCCCAGGCTGTTAGCAAATGCATTACACATTTGCCTTTTGAATTTCTGCGCCCTTCACATAGCTGCTAATTAGTGCATCACTGTATGCTGTTTGACTGTGATTCTCTTTTGCAGTTTAATGGGTTGACAGACACATTATTACTAAATGTGAAATGTAAAGGAAGAGAAGCTTAGTGTTTCTCATGTTGTTTGCTTTCAATGTGAGAGTATTTTATTTAGAAAATGGGTGTCGGCATTTTTACTGTACAATCTGAAATAAAGGTTTAAAAATAAATCCAATTCTCTTTGATAATTTAAAAGTAAAGAAACAACAGGATGCACACTGACAGGTTTGAACAGTGATTTATGGCAATTCAAGAGAGGCAGCTAAGTAATGGGACATTGGAATGGCTGGTGGGGACATGGTTCACTAGGCTGCCTAAGGTCCCCCTTTGACTGTGATCTGGCTTTGTTGACTCTGGACTTGTTTGCTGTAACAATACAGTATTATCAGCCAAACAGGCAAGTCAGGTCTGTACTGAGCGATGTCAGAGGAGAAAGCTATTCATGATAGCATGGAAGACAGAGGGAGGTCAAAATTATATGTAGGCATCCTATACACATGTACCCCCCCCCCAGGTAAAACAAATATGTTGTATGCAGTAATATCTCTGAGTTGTTGCATGACTTGTGGGTTGTTGAACAAAAGCTGCTGCAGCATCTATATTGTCTTCAATTGTTTAAGAATTGATTAAATCTTTAATAGGACTGGATTGTGTAATACAGTCTAAACATGTTACACTTTAGTAATATATTTTCAAAGTAACTTCTTTAAAGCCTCCAACACTGTGAAGGGGTTGACATTTTTCAGGTCATGTAGCCTGCATTAATTTGAGTGATGGTCAGAACTGTTTTATCTTCATCAACAGTTATCCAGCAATTGTTGAATATTACAGTGATGCAGTCTTCTCTACAAGATCAGGCTGTAAAGGTTTTTTTATTTACTTTGTTACTGTGTCTGGCAGTTAGTGCAAAGGAGTAAAGGTCTGACTTGTTAATGAGCTGCTCCCAGTGTTAAGGATGTATGGTTTGAATCTTTCTACCTTAATTTACCAACTGTGTGATCTTGAACAAGTCACTTAACCAGAATGTGCTTTGTGGCAATTGAGACTTTGGACTAGGATTGTTAATGGTCTCCTGGACTACATGCCTAGTACCTAACTATACAGTCAGTTACAGCCTGCACAGTCATGTAAATATCTGCATAGAGACACACTTTCTCAAATAAACATAGTTCAACCTCCAAAAACAAGTCACCCTGGTGGAATCCCAGTATAAATAGGTTGTATAACAAAATAAAGAAAATCATATCCAAAAAAAAATAAGGCTTTTGCCACGCAAGGTAAAAAAATCCTTATCAAACAGAGCAAGGAACACAGTGGACTAATCAAGTTCATTAAAGTCAAATTTGAGATAAAAATAGCCTCTCATCTAAAGATAATGAACAGGCTTTCTTCAGTTATGTCTGCAACATTAAATACACTACTCAACAATGCGCCAAAGTAATGCTGACTGGATCTACCTATAAATAGCCAGATGATATATCAAATCTACTAACATATACATTTTGCTCTGATTTTGCTCACATATCACCCCCGTCATCTTCCAGGAAATACCCCACCACCACCATAAACACCTTTTCTCCACTATCTCTAGGGAGCAAGTCCTCACTTGGCTTTTTAAGGCCAAGAACACTACTTCACTGGGCCCTGATAATATCCCAGCATGCCTCATGAACTGCATGGAACATGTCCTGTCAGTCCTGCTAACATCTCTCTTTAAACATAGCCTCCAGACAAACTTCATGCCAAATGGGTGGAAGTGTGCAATCTTTAACCATCTACTCATGGGGGGGATGCCTTCCATGAACCCAGGAAACTGTAGGCCCATAAGCCTGACCAGTCTCATGAGCAAGGCCATTGAAAGAATTATCATGGACGTCATAAATGATGACATAGGAAACCTACAGACACTGGAGTCTACCCATTTGTTTTTGTCAAAGACAGGTCATGCCACTTAACATTTTAGACTTCTTTGAGAACATCATAAAAACTACATTTAAGGGAAAAAAAGTACACAATGCATACCTCAACCTGGCCAAGGTATATGATACAATGACTCATTTAGGAATTTTAACCAAAGGACAGCAAGATGGCTTACTAATAGGACAAAAGAAGTTAGGATAGGAGAATCCACATCCATAAAGAATTCAATCACAAGGATCAGTGCTGGAGCCTCTCTTTTTGAGGATGTACTTCTCTAAAGTCAAGGCAAATGTTAAGGGCCTCTGGCTGACAAAATGTGCAAACAACTGCAAAGTGGGGATGGTCCTTGAATCCACTAAAGGCAGAGACACCCCTCAGGAGGGTCTGACCAGATAAACAGCGTGTGCCAGTGTCATGGACTGAAATTCAAAGTAAAAATGTGTTATAGTACCATTTAGAAGGATGACCACACATGGAAATTACAAAATTGATAATGCACCCCTAAATATTGATCAAGGATCTGAGAACAACTGTTGACAGTAGCATGACCTTTGACCACGTGTCTGCTGTGGTGAGAAAATCATTGTATATTGCACAACTTATAAATAAAGGCATGACATTGAGATGCAAAGAGTCCATTGTTCCACTATACACTTCTGTCATCCAACAGTCATTGAGTACAACACACCCTCCAACACGTACCTGACAAGGCATTTGTAACAGCTTGACAGACCAGAGAGACTCCTCATGAAAAGAATACATGGAGTTAGCAACAAGTTCTATACAAACCTTCGCAAAGCCCTATCCGTGTACCTTGTCTGAAACAACCTGCTGCACAGTGATCTATATCTGGCCTACAAGGCATCCTCTGATCATATACTGATTGAGTTGAAGTGAATACACAAAACAAATAGCATCAGAAATAGCTGCTCTAAGGATCTAACCCTTGTCTGCAACATAAACAGGGCATGTTGGAAGGTTGGTTCTTCTCTGGAACTGGCTTTCAAATTATGGGAGGCAAAACTCATCCATAGCTCTATTTATATATAACTTGGACCAGAAGATGGAACATTTAATTTGCCCCAGGCTTGGCACCTATTTCCTTAATGGACAGCAGCAGACTGAGAATTCTTGAAGCATACAAGTCTATATCATAACTGTAATATTCCTTGGGGAATTGACACATTTCAGCAATATTTTGGTAAATTTGGAGTACACTTGGTTAGGCTTAAAATGGCTGTTGGGCCAATATGCTAGCAACCACCTATGAACCATGAACCTGTGACTGTTTTGTGTCAGTCTTCCCTATTGCATAACTGATCTAGTTCAGGAAATGTTATGGCAATATAATCAGCACGACAAAAGAAAAAACTGCAGCGAACTACGTTTGATAAAACAAAGTAAAACAAAGAAACAAACACTGAGGAAGGGGAAACCCGAAAGCTTTGTTTTTTATACCTATTAAATTAACAAACGTTTCTGCTGTTCATTTCTTTGTTGTAATATCATCAGCACAGTATTTTTAAAGCAGCATAAACAATTTATTTATTCTGTTCTTATTTGTCAATGCAGCACTGAAATTAAAAGTTATTTGCCAGCATTGTCTGCATTAGTAATAGTTCTCTGCAAAGGGAATTTATTCAGATGACTTTTACTTCTGCAAAGATTGTAAATATTAACTTATATGTTATCGGATGGTTATTATTATGCTGTCATCATAAATAATCATCTATTTAAACTGTGCTGCACATAGTTGAGTCTTAGGGTATGATGATAGTGATCTGTATAGAGTTTCATGTAGTTCATCCAAAGCTACAAATAAAGTGCATGGACTTTATTTCTTCATAACAATAAGCGGTGTGTACAGTCAACAAAGTGACAATAACTGTAGGTGTGGGTGGGAGCCTGGGGTTATCTGTAGATCAAGGTACCTAATGGTCTAATCTTCATTTTTAAAAATGAAATTGACATGCAGAGGCAAATCTATCTATCTATCTATCTATCTATCTATCTATCTATTTATCTATCGATCTATCTTTAGCAGACTAGATAATCTGAAGTAAAGCTATATTTGTCTTAATACACCATAGCCAAAGTACATATCTAAAGGTTTTAAAAAATAATTCTATCATCACATTTCACTACAATAAATAAATGCATTATTTTTAAAATATATGTGCTGTAGTGCACATATTATATGTCTGGTTATGCTCTTGCCTCTGTTTCCCACTCAACTTGCAGTAGAACCAGCAGATCCCACTATATTACCAATGTGAATGGGGGGGGGATATAGTCAGGAAATTATTGGAATTGGAAAGAAAGTTTATTTTAAACTATAGAACATTGGCACAAGGGGTCTGACTCTAGAGCTGAATTTAGTGTATTAGGTTTTGTCCATTTACAATCTTGTATTGTTTAGGATGCTCATTTTAAAAGCAGATGTATTTAAATTGTATTTTCATACATTAAAGTAAGAAACTAGAACACAATAATATGTTTTTTTTAATTAAAAAATTTTTTTTGCATTTAAGTGGTATGTTATGCTGAAGGTGTATTTATTAAATTAGGGTTATGTCACTTTAAGCTAATTAATGGTTTAAGGGTTCTGATTTTTGTATAAAAGAATGGCTGTTAACTATGCATTTTATCTGTTGAAGGTGAAAAGCCGAGGTAGCAGTGTTATCAGCTGTGAATAAAATACTTTAGAGCCGACGTCTTGCTCCTGTGGTGTTTTTTCGTAACAGCATTAACTCTCTGCTCCAACTGTCTGATTAAGGTAAAAAAAAGAGGGGAGGGATTTAAACCCCACACCCAATGTGAGATTGTGAGGTATTGTCAGCTGTATTAGGACAAGTGAGACAGTGCATGTGTGGCATATGCCAGTATGACTGGCTGAAATTGTGTATATAATCTTATGTCATTTGACTGTTACATTGATTGGTCAGGTGACTAGATGTGATATAATTCTATAAGCAGCTAAAAGATGGAACTCTGGCAGCAGCTGTTTGTTTTTGTTTTTCTTTGGAATCTTGAATATAAAAGATCTATGTCAATTATCACAGGTCAGTTGTTCAGTAGTTGTTAATTGTACAGTTCATTGTGTGGAGCATCTCATCTTGCCTTGTAGAAGTGAGTATCTCAGCAGTACATCTTGCTTTGTGATATTAAGTGAGTTAACTAGGGACAGTTTTTCTTTAGTCTAGTTAGGAAAAGTACCATGAGATAAGTTTAGTATTTCTTTTTCTGCATATGAGATTCTATCCTGCTGTGTAATTTTATATTTCTTGTGACTTAAAACTCAAATATTTTATTGTAACTAAACATTACATATTTTCATGTTTTCTATCTTTATTATCCATTATTAAATATGTGTATTCCTTTTCATTGTGGCTGGTCTTTTAGTGAATAATTTTAATATCTTGAGAGTACCTGTGCTTATTTCAGTGTCACTGTGGCCACCCAGAGAAGCCTTACTGCTTCTGTCACACTCTACTGTTCATATCAGTATGAATTTGTTTGCCATTTGTAAGACCCTTAGGGTATTTTGCTGGTGGAAGCTACCCTGCAATCTGGAGAGATGGGACACAGCTGGTGAATCTGTGTCAGTCTTTCCCAGGTTTCTGGTGTGTGTGTGTGTGTGTGTGTGTGTGTGTGTGTGTGTGTGTGTGTGTGTGTGTGTGTGTGTGTGTGTGTGTGTGTGTGTGTGTGTGTGTGTGTAAAATGCCCCCACTTTGTGTGTGCTGGTGGCTAGAGCCGGAATTCCCTACCTACCACCATTTGTGAAACTTTTGGAGATTTTTGCCTCATATTTTATTCTGTTCTGTTCCTTATAAAGTCTGTGATTTCTGAGTTCTTAATTCCTTAAATAGTTGATGGTGCAGTGGTAGCATTGTTGTCTCACAGCTAGAGGTTCTCTGCTTTGATTCTTGGCTGGGGTGCCTTCTGTGTGGAGTGTGCATGTGTTTCTGTGGGTTTGCTCTGGTGTCCTCCCATGTTACAAAGACATGTGGCCGCTGCTGAAAATTGGCTTTTGTCCCAAGTCAGACTTTTCTGGTTGACAAATGTTAAATAAATAAAATTGACAGGCATTTGAATTTCAGACTTTATATTCTTCAGAAAGTACATAGCAGCACAAATCCTTTTATTCTAGCAATTTTCTAAGTTTATAAGATGAATATTTGAAATATGTCCCTATTTTAGGACTGTATTCCCCCATTATTGGCTTTGTCCAGGTTTTTTGTGCTAAGGTTGAGAGCTATATGGTGAGAACTGAATTCACTGAATATGTGTGAGGGGTGTATTCCCCCATTACTGGCTTTGTCCAGGTGTTTTGTGCTAAGAGGTTGACAGCTATAGTGAGAACTGAATTCACTAAATGATATCCATTTAAGTTTCAGTCTTCCTCTCTTTCACAAAACAGCTGATATGGCATAGTGGTATGCTGCTCTGACTATTTTGCATGGAGTCCTGGGTTCAAGCCTTGGCAGTGAAATGCATGGTGGTAACACAGCATTTTATTCTAGAAACTTTCCAAGATTATACAAGCAATGTCTAAAATGTGTCCCTGTATTTGGGCTTTTTTTCTTCCCCAATACATTTTGGCCTTTTCCAGATTTCTTGTGCTGCAAAGTTAAGAGATACATACCTCTCAAGTTTACCTTATAACAAGGAACGTAACTCATTTGGGATCCTAAAAGGTTCATGTTCCTCCAAATTCCTCAAATGTTCCACATTGAAGGACTCTGTCACACATTCAGTGTTAGGATTTTTTTTTAGTGAAATCCATTGTAAATAGAAATGAATCATATTAATTCAGTAAAATATCTTCTTTATAAGTAAAACCAGCATATTTTAACCATCCTATGACCTTCCTAGTTGAAGTTGTTAGTAAGCCATTAGTATGTGTTCCACAATTTGCCCATTTGTTCCACATTATGAGGGCTAGTGTTCCTCATTTTAGAGATCGAAGGTTGAGAGCTATGGAGAGATACAGCCGAGTGTCTAGTAGATTTTACAAGGAGCCTAGAGCTGCAGGGGAAAAGAAGTTTTGTGTTGCTTATGCTGAGACTGCTTGCATTGTTAATAGCACAACAGGTAGTATAGCTGCTTTTGATGCAGAAGGCTGTGGGTTCTACTCCCACAGTATGTAAATACATTGTTGATATTGTATTGTGTTGTAAATGGGGTGGATGCTGCCGTCTTGAAAATGTCCTCTTTGTTGAAGATACCTAGTATCTATGAACCCGTCCATTATTTGCCATCCATTCCCTATTGCAATATTACTAGCTTATCATTTTTAAATATAATATAGTCAATTTATTCCTCAAGGGCAACAGGCACTTTATTTGTAGATGAAACAATGAAATATAAAGTTGTTTGCTAGTAGCAACCTCTTCATTAGTTGCAGATCTTTTTAATGTAGAATTATTTAGATAACTTTTACTTTGCAGAGATTGTGCATATTTACTGATACTGCTGGATTGTAGAAGTCTGAGTAGACTTTTATGATGGAAATGTTCTCAGTTGGGCAGTTTTGTCATTATTGGTGCATGCATTTTGTTTCATTGTTTCATTGTTTACTGGAAAAATGTTCAAACCAATAAATTTAAAAAACCCTCTAACAACTGTACTGTATTATACAAGGAATATAATTTAATGCAATCAGGAAAGTGCATCACAGAACACATGTATGTTTTGTGTGCAAGGGGCCTATCATTTGAAAATAGCCCAAAGTTAATATTTATCTGCCACTAGGCAAATGTATTTTCTTTGAATGTGGGTTTCAGTGTTGTTTCAATGAATGTGAGTTTCAAGGGCAGAGAAGTTTTAATGCTAAGTCTGCTTTCATTGTGAGACTGCATTGTTTTGTTTAGCAGATGTCTCAGTGTTTGTGCTGTAAAATGCAAAATAAAACTTTCAAATTAAGTCAAAATCATTGTAGAAGTAAAGCAGTATACACATTAGTGTGTATGGTAAATGGGATGAAATAGCCAAGTAATGGTTCATTGGAATGGCTGCAGGGGGGAGGCTCCATTCGACCATGGTTTTGTGAGGGGTAAGGGTGGCAAACTCAAAGACAGCCCTGGCTGAACTATACCTCTCAACTGTCCACATTTTCACAGAATGAATAGATTTTTGCTTCTTATTTTTGGTTTGTTCCTCATAGAATTTGTATTTTTCTGGAAAATCATTTAGAAATGAAGTCACTAAACAGTGACAGACACTGAGTTTCAGACTTCATAACCTTTAGAAAAATGCATGCTAAAGCAAGACCTGTTATTCTATCAGCTGTATCAGTTTATACAAGAAAAATTTTTAGTACTGTTTATATGTTCCCCCAATATAGTTGGCCTTGTCCAGAGTTCATGCATTGACAGGATGAGAGGTAAGTGCAAATAAATTGCTGTATAGAATCAGGCATATCCAAACCTCTCAACTCTCCCCAATTTTGGCTCAAAATGTTGCTCTTCCCCTATTAATCCCTCCACAAAATGGCAATTTTGGAAGAAAACGTGGAGGGTTTACAATTAATAAATAATTGCAATAATCAGAGTTAGAGATTACTTTTATTTAATAAATGCATGTAGATTTTTTTATTTTGTCAGCTGCCCAAGTTAGCAGTACTAATATTAAAAAAGTGTCCCTTCTTTGATAGGTTCCCAGCTGTATTGTGTGGCTATTTTATATTTTTGCATCACATTTTTGGTTCATTTTTTATAAAATTGTGTTTTTTTGGCAAATTAGTGGCAAATCATTAAAGATTGAAGTTAGAAAATAATGACAGACATTTGAGTTTCAGATTTTATACCTTTCAGAAAATTCATACTAATGCAAGACCTACTATTCTATTATCTTTCTAAGTTTATAAGAGCAATATTTAAAAACGGTCCTTATTTTTGGGCCTTTGTCTCACTTCTACATATGGCTTTGTCCAGATTTCTTGCTCTGAGGTTGAGAGGTATGACACTTGTGTCAGGGCCAACACAGTAAGCCAGAGACATTTCAAATTGTGACATACTTGTTGCACCCCACTCCCCCATGTAGTGACTCTGGATGCGTCCAAGCAAGACAAGGAGCAGTTATGCAGTATAAATGTGCAGAGTATCCTCCCATCCAAGGTAGACACAAGTACTACAGTGGCTTTTCATCTGTCCTTGATGTTGCAGAATGTTCTGGTTTCTGTCATATTTATATACTGTTGATTTATGCTTATTATTATTCAGAAAGTGCCTGTTGCTCTGTGTTTATGTAGCAATGTTTTAATGACCATCAGGTAAGCTTTTCTGAGATTGTAAGATGCAAGTAAGCTTTAATAAACATACTGTTAAAGAATTGCCAACAATGAAAGCCTTTCTGTTGTTGCCATGCAGAGAATACTTACATAACTAGATAACGTATAAGCCTTGGGTATTGAAATGCATATGACAGTATTTGTAATACAGGACAGTATTACATTATCTTAAGAAGCTCATTACATTTGTTGGAGACTTACAGTCATCTTTGCGGGCTTTACCTGTAAACTAAACAGAATGCCAATCTATCATGTGTGGTCCATAACCTGTGCAGTAATCCTTTAAGCAATATATCTTGAGCTTGTTTCTTGTCTGCTTTTCATTTTTTACTTTGATAATGTTTTCCCCATGAAACAAGTAGATAGTTGTTGTCGGGCAGCAGGTCTTTTTTGGATAAGAAACATTTTTACAAGTGGGGGCATCACAGAGATTGCTACTTTCAGCATGTTACTTGGTACTTTAATAAAGCTGAATATAAATTATAATTAGAACTGCAGTGCAAGGAGAAGTGGTTTGAGTTGAGTGTTGCTTGTTTTTCTTATACTTGATTTAGACTGTCATTCCAGTAATGTATTTAAAAAGTAATTTATTTTTTCATGCCTCACAACCTTTTTTGTTTCCATCTAGATATTAAGTAACCTGTCACACTGCCAATGCATTGAAATGTTTTCTTCTTCTACACTTCATTTTGTCTGGATTGGACTCTCATAATGATGGTTTGGCACTCAAGGCAGCGTATTTAATTAAAGTTACAGTTTTTGTGGTTTTGAGCATAGCTCCACCCCTTTCTAGTTGGCCACACCCCTTCCCATTGATCCCACCCATTCAGCTGTCTCCAGCAGCCCCTCTTTGATCTGAAGTCACCAGACGCCACTGGAAACTGGACAGTTCACCTTTGCCTCAGATTACTTAAAATCTGTCTGGAGTTAAAGAGACTTGAACTGGAGGCTGAAGAAAGTGAGAAGCAATGTCAGCATTAACTGGAAGCTGAAGAAAGGGAGAAACAGTGTTAGCATGAACTGGATGCTAAACATTGGGAGTCCAAAGTGAAATGTTTCGAGACTGAAGAAAAGGTGAAGCTGCATCAGCATAAAAAGGTGATACTGACTCTTCGACAGGGTCATGGAGGGCGTTTATATCACGTTATCGAAAGATGAAAACAGCAAATGCTATTTCATCTAACCTATAATATCTGAACTACATAATATTGAACATTCAGAACAGCAAATGTTTTCCTTGGGAAAAAATTCTCTATTCTGAAACACATACACACAACACAAGCACACCTAAAAAACATCAATACACACACATACACTTATAATCCTACAACTAACCCTATACTAAACTATACATGCACTACTATCTATCCACGTACCTTAACCCAAAACCTAACCCTAAGGTCCGTCATTATCGCACACTCACATAACCCGTGCCCTAACCCTAACTCACTTAACCCACCCCTAAACCTAATTCACGTAACCCACACCCTAACCCTAACTCACCTAACCTGCACCCTAATCCTAACAACCACACAATCGCACACTTACTTGAACCCGACCCATAAATCTCCACCACAGTGCTGAAAATAGTGAAGCCACAGAACTGGCCAACCAAATTAATTCCCCAGGAAAGAATTCAGTCTTCTGCAGCTTCGCTATTTTTAGCATTCAATTAAAATGGGTTGATATTAGAACATTCGAAATTTTAAAACTTCAATGTTCTGATATAGACCCCATGGTGGTAATGGGAAGGGAGTAACCGAACCCCAGAAGCAATAAACGTCAGTGCATTTCTTCCATAATTTAAAGATGATACTGATTTTGATAGTTTTATTCATATATCTGAAAGGGAATGTAAACAGTATCAGTTAACCAGAGCTCTGGACACAGTTCCTGACCCCCCTTACTCCATGGTAAAGCTGTAACTACTGTTTCTAAATTGTCTGATACTGACTGTTTAAATTATGGAAAAACAATGTTTGCCAGACTGTTTTAAGTTAATACCTGAAGCTTATAGAAAACAATTTTGTGAGGATAGACGCATGGCAGATGAAAGTGTTTGTGATTATATTGTTGAGTTAAGCATTTACTTTCATAGGTGGTAAGTGGGTGTCAGGTCACCACTTTTGAAAGTCTGGCAGACCTTTTGGTGAGGGAATAAGCCCTTAGCACTTTGCCTGAGGACATGAGAATGTGGTTGGCAGACCGAGAATGTGACTCTGCAGATCAGCTGGGTTGAAAAGGGGATCTCTACTTAGCAAGTAGGGTATCATTGAATAAGAAGTGGATACCCAGTGCTGATAAGGGAACCCGTGGTGGGCAGCCTAAATCACTCCAACAGAGTCTACCAGTAACAGGGGAAGCTACTAGTTCAGATACATGGCCAGGACCAATGGTTAGATGTTTTAAATATAACCAGAGGGCCAGGTAGGATACAAATGCCCACTGAAGCAAGGTGGGGAACAAAAGCTGAGGGAGCCAATAAGTGGGAATAACCACCTGCCACTGTTAAGTTGTCTGGAGACAACAGAGGTACCAAGCTATCATCAGAGTTTGTGTCCTACCTTAGTGGATGGAAGACAGGCCACAGCTAAGACAGACACAGCTTCTGACATAACCATTGTGAAGCCTGCAGTGGTTAAGGAAGTGCAGCATTTGCTTGGGCAGTCCACAGCAGTTGGAGCTCTAGGAGGAATCCCATTCAAAATACCCTTGGCTAGGGTTCACCTTGACTGGGAGGTGAAAAAGGGAACAAGCAGGTAGGAGTGTTTGAGGATATACCTGCAGATATCTTACCAGGGAATGATTTTGATAATGTGGTATCTTATGTGCATGCAGTTATACGCAGTCAGGCTTGGAGACAGGCTGGTAGGTCTGGTAGCCCGGGAGGGTACCCAGACAGACCCTGTCCCTGAAACTGGGGCTGGTGATGTGGTTATTTCAGGGAGGGAGCTACCTTGTAGCAGTGAAACTGAAAGTGAACCACAGCTGCTGCTAGGTACTGATGTTCCCGATGACCAGGTGACTGCAAGGACAGAGGTGAGTGGTAGTAGCCAGTTTGACAGGGAGGCACTGTTGTCAGAAGATACTAGGCTTCCTGTGGAAGGGGAGCTGGGAAAGGTCACAAAAGTAGAGTTGAGACAGACACAGCTTTTGGACCCTACCTTATGAGGGTTGAGGAAGATAGATAAGGAGTCACCTGATGCTCAAGGAAAAGGAGACTCTGTATACTGGAACAAAGGGGTACTGTATAGAGACTGGATTCCAGAGGGAGATCTAGAGGGTGATGTAATATGACAGTTGGTAGTGCCCAGAGCCTAGCATTTGACACCACTAACCATAGCCCATGACATACCTTTTGCAGATAACAAAGGGTTACTGTCTAGAGAGTGGCCCCCTAAGGGAGGGCTAGAGGATGAGGTAATATAGCAGTTGGTAGAGCCCAGAGCCTACCATCTGGCACCTCTAGCCATAGCCCATCACATTTATTTTGTAGTCCATATGGGGATAAAGTTTACTAAGAGTCATGTTATGTAGAATTTTTTCTTGTTCTGGGATTGCAAGGGATATAACAGGGTACTGCAGGACCTGTGAGCAGTGCCAAAAGCAGGCAGGGCAGGGGACAAGGCCAAACTCTGTTGATGCCTTTGCCTGTGATTGAGGAGCTATTTCAGATGGTAGCAATGGATATTGTGGGGTCTCTGCATACCCCAAGTTCCACAGGGAAGAAATATATTCTGGTGGTAGTAGATTATGCTACCAGATACCCTGATGTTGTGGCTCTGTTTTCCACTGAGGCAAAGAGGGTAACAGATATTTGGTTGGAGATTTTCAGCAGGCTAGGTTTCCTGAGAGATTTGCTGACTGCCAGAGGTGCTAATTTTATGTCAGATCATCTGGCTTTTCTGTGAAGGTGTTGTGTGGTGGGGCAACTTGGGACTACTCTCGACCATCACCAGAGAAGTGGTCTTGTGGAGAGTTTGAACTCTACACTGGAGACCATGCTATGGGCATTTGCAGACTAATTTGGTTGAAAGTGGGACAAATATTTGCCCCATCTGCCGTTTGCATGCAGAGAGGTACCCCATGAATCTACAGGTTTTTAACTCTTTGATTTACTGTATGGGATAGGGTAAGGGGGCCTTTAGATTTGATTCATGATGAGTGGGAGGGTGAGTGTATATCACACAAACAGTGTGTTGTGGCATATGTCCTAAACCACATGACAAGGCTTAGGGAGCTCATGGGCTTGGCCCATGAGAACCTGACAGGTGCCCAACAGCAGAAAAAAGTCTGGTATGACAGGAATGCTCAAGCCCAAGAGTATGTTTTGGGACAGCAGGTTATGGTGCTTATTCCTGTCAGACAAAAATACACTGCAGATAGAGTGGGAGGGACCTTTGTAAGTGGTAAGGAAGTATTATTAATTACATGGTAAACCTGCTAGGCAGTAGGCAGGGGCACAAGTTGTACTATGTTAACATAATGAAGCTTCAGCATGTCAGGGAGGTACTGGGCAGACTGCAAAGGGCAGGGGTGACCATTATATCCAGTAAGTGTCAGGTGGGTATGGAAGAGGTCTCTTAACTGGAACATAGAATGGGGACTGGTAAGATTAGGCCAGAACCTAATGTGGAAGCTGTTCAGTTGTGGCCCATCCCCTTTAAAAAAAAGCAAGTGAGGACATTCTTGGGGACAGCAGGGTACTATAGAAAGTTTGTTTCCAATTATAGTACAATAGCTGCTCCTCTCATAGATCTGAGAAGGAAAAACAGGCCAGATAACAGGAATGACGATGCAGATGGATTCTCAAGACATGGTATTGGTTAATGTCTTCCCAAACAGGCCTATTTCTCTCAAGCAATGTTTTTCCAGGGTCACTTAAAAAACTAGCTTGTCTTCAAAAGGGGGAGAGATATGATGTGAGGTATTGCCAGCTGTATCAGAAGAAGTGAGACAGTGCATGTGTGGCATATGCTGGCATGACTGGATGAAGTTTTGTAAATAATTTTATGTCATTTGACTGTCACATTAATTTGTACAGATGCTTTGTATTAAATATGTATTTGTAAAAGTTGCTTATGTTAAAAAAATGCTGCAACGGAATGTTATTTTAACAGATTTCTGAATATGAACTGTGCCAGAGTCAGGTGATTAGATGTGATATAATTCTATAACCAGCTAAAAGATGAAACTCTGGCAACAGCAGTTTGTTTTTCTTTGGAATCTGATATATAAATGATCTATGCCAGTTACGCCAGTTCACCTGTTCAGTAGTTGTTAGTTGTACAGTTCAGCGTACTCCATCTCTTCTTGCCTTGTGGAAGTGAACATCTCAGCAGTACATCTTGCCTTGTGATATTAAGTGAGTTAACTTCTCTTTAATTTAATTAGGAAAAGTACCGTGAATTTAGTTTAGTATTATTTCTTTTTCTGCATGTCAAATTCTGTCCAACAGTGTTTTTTCATATTTTCTGTTACTGAAAACTTGAATGTTTGTTGTAAGTAAATATTAAGTATTTTCCTGTTTTCTATTTTTATTATCCATTATTAAATATTTTTATACCTTTTCATTGTGGCTGGTGTTTTAATTAATACTTTTAATATCTTGAGAGTATATGTGCTTATTTCAGCGTCACTGTGGCCACTATGAAAAGCCTTACTGCTTCGGTTCCACTCTATCATTCATATCAGTATTAATTTGACACGGTATAATTGGTTACCCCTTGTAAGACCCTTAGAGCATTTGGCTGGTGGCAGCGACTCTGTAATCTGGAGAGAGTAGACAGCTGGTGAATCTGTGGCAGCCTTTCCCAGGTGTGTGTGTGTGTGTGTGTGTGTGTGTGTGTGTGTGTGTGTGTGTGTGTGTGTGTGTGTGTGTGTGTGTGTGTGTGTGTGAAGAATTAGATATTCAAGTGTGTGTGTGTGTGTGTGTGTGTGTGTGTGTGTGTGTGTGTGTGTGTGTGTGTGTGTGTGTGTGTGTGTGTGTTTGTGTGTGTGTGTGTGTGTGTGTGAAGAATTAGATATTCAAGTGCATGTGTCAGATGTTTGGAACTGGTGCACAGTGCTCAAAGGTGAGTCTTGTCTGGGATCTGGAGAAACAGAGAGTGCAGTCCCATTGGAGCATGTTCTCTGTGTGCTCTTCAGAGAAATTATGCTTGACGCAGAGAGCTGCATTTAAAATACTGTGTAGATCCATTCTTGTCCCATTTTTTAGCAATCACCTCTCACCTGTGTTGGTGGTGAGGACTGGAGCTCCTTGATCACTGGCCTGGAGTAAAGAGAGAGGTGTTGTCACACCCCTGACACAGGAAACAGGTTGCAGTGGAATAGTGGGATCCAGGAATGGAACCAAAGATTTATGCAGACAGACAAACACACACACATACACAGATGTGGCTGTTTATTACAGCTTTCTCAATGTAAGGTAGTAGGCAAATTCAGGTGAAAGGGTTAAAACCCTATACTTTTGACCACAGAAAGTAATGTATTAATATCAGACAGAACTCTGACTGACATCACTGACTGCAAACCTCAGTGACTTTTAACCTTCTGTGATTTATCAGAAAATGAAGATGTGAATGCTTTATAGTTAGTGCAGAGAATTAAGGCTCTAAGCTTGTAACGTGAAGCATTCTGTAGTCGTGAATGGAAGGTTTGATTCTTTATACCACCATTTGCCTTGGGTGTGACTCTGAGCAAGTCATTTACCAGACAGTGCTTCTGCAAAAATAGGTATCTCTTTTAAGAATTGAATTCTGATGACTGAATTTGAACTTCTGGAACACACCCACAAACATACATGCTAAGATTTTGTCTGCAGTATGGAATTCACGCAGCCAAAATGACTGCTTCACTTCAAAAATAAGTATGTTTTAAGAAATTAACTCTAATGGCTGTATTTGATCTTCTAGAGCACATGTATACAAACACCTGCTGTGCTTTCATCTGTAGTGCAGAACACACCTAGCCAAAGTAACTGCTTCCCTGTGCTCTCCCTGGTAGTATTGTAGTACTTCCTGTACTGCATCTTCTGATACTAATTGGGGGTAGGGGGATCTGCACTTGATCATACTTCCTGGTCCCTGAGCCATGAGGAAAAGGAGACTCTTTGACTGCATTATAGATGCAAATTGAATAACTTGAGCAGTCACCCATTTCACTCAATTTATATTAGCCATTGTGTGACATACAATGCAGGGATTATTTACATGCTAAATACTGTTAAAAACAATTATAAAGGGGAATATTATAATCAAAGTTTGAATAAACATGTACAAAACATATGCATTTGTTCATTTATTTGCATATTTATTATTTATTTTTTAACCGGAATAGCAAAACTAATTGTACTGTACTGGACCCATTTCAGTCACAGTCTGGGGTAAACAAACAGTCATACATATGCATACCTCACAAATGGCCTGAGTTTAATAAAATGTCCAGATTTTTGCCTCATATTTTTTGGTCTGTTCCTCATACAATGTGTGTTTTTTTTCTCTGGCAAATCATTGAGAATTGAATTCACTAAATAATGACAGCAATTTCATTTTCAAACTTTGCGTTCATAGGTTCGTATGTTCATAGGTAAGTACTAGGCTAGCTGCCCTTGTGGGCCATTTTAAGCCTAGCCAGTTTCCCTTTTTGTCCTTGAAATAATCTATCTCATTTGTTTAAAGATTGGCATTATCCATCCCATAATCAATGATTATATGTTACATCCAATAAGAATAATTGGGATAATATAGATACAGTAATTTGAGGGAACCATGCATGGGCTAAAGCACTTAGGAACTGCCTGTGTCCATTAGCAGCACACAGCAGTCTTGGAATAAATTTTCTGTTTTCCATCCATAGATCTAAGTTGCAATTGAATATTGGCAAGGAAGAACTTTGTTTTATGTGGATGGGGGTTGGGGGGGGGTCTATCACAGACAATGAATGAATGAATGGATTTCCCATGCTATGACTGATGCAGTACTCTGAACTTCTTCATCTAACAGAACCAAGGATAAAGCAGACACCCACTCCATAAACCTATACTTGTACTAGCACATCATTTTCACTACATGTCATCACAGCTTCCTAACTAAACATTTTCCATTTTGGAATAAGCTGCCCTTGTTCATCAAGCAGAGTAACTCCTCAAGCAAAAGTCATGATGACTGAAGGGTGATAAATTTTCACCTAGGATATGCAGACAGAATCTATTTAATGGGGACATTCTTAATCTCCCACCAGTATTAGGTGGTGTCACTGAGCTTCTTGACGGTCTCTTGGCTGTAAGTTTAGTAAGAACCTGTGAGTATAAAAAGGAACGCAAACATTTGCCAGTTATGTCAACAATGTGTAAAGTTTTTTTTTAAACATGGCGATTAAAGCAGAAGTATTTGTTTCACTACAAAAAGTGTCAGAGCAAAATAGTAATTTTAACCAACTGAATACGTGACAGCTCCAGAGAATGCCTAAATGCTAGCATCATATTTCTAATGCAAGTAATTTTATTTTTAAATGCTCTGGGCTTGGCACGAAAAATAACTGGAGTAATTGGGCCAACTCTAACAAACCATCATGCTGCAAGAAATAGACTTCAATGAAAAGCCCCGTTCTGGCTTTTGCAAGGTACATGAGATTCTGGTCCGAGAAAGCAAAACCAAACTTTCTTTCTATTAGCATCCAAATTAATAAGAGATTGACCATCTACCATCCATAGAAACCTAGAGCATTCAGCAGCTACATTACAGGGTGCTAAAAACTAAACTTCAATGTATATACAAACTGTTTCACTTTATTAAACCCTAAATCTTTGGATTCTATCCTGTTCCGTGTTCAAGACATGCTCCTGTAGCCAAAATACACCTCAAGAAAATGGCTAAATGTCAGTGTCATATTTCTAATCATATAATTGAATTCTACAGTAAATCCTTCTCACCTGCAAAATTCTATAGATTATCTCTGGATATTCACCTTTTTCTTGCCCAGCATACACAGTTCTCTCTATAACACTTTTGTATATAACTGCATTCATATATTGCAAATTAATTACTAAAATACACAACTGCATATAAATGACTGTATCTTCTCAACATCTATCTTTTTGCATGCCACATACAGAAGAATATCTTGGTAGATGTCAAAGTGATTTTTTTTTTTCTGTATTATTCTCTTCTGGGCTAAGACTGAAACTAGATATTTCTGATTACTGTTCCATCCTGATTAACAAATTCAAATAAATACAATTTTATGATGTTAATGAATACTGAATACCTTTCTGGGCCATTTAGTTTTACTAACCACTGTGACACAAGTCATGCTGTGAAAATGTGACATTGCATTAAATAAGATAATTTTAAACCCACTCTTTACTTCATCTGGATGACCACTCAAATTAACAGAGCTTGCTCTAAAGTCTGTTCATATCGTCATGGAGGCCATCTAACAGGAATGTCATGAATTTCTGAGTATCATGCTATAAATAGCCTGCAGAAAAAAGAAGTCATAAAATATTCTCTTAACTTTCAGCAGTACTACTGTATATTATACAGATGAAAGACAAAATAAAGCACATACACAATAAAGAAAAATAAAGATCCACTTAAAAGGACCTGAAGGGACATGACCCAGAAAGGACAACTCAAAAAAAAAAAAAAAAAATATATATATATCTATCTATATATATATATATATATATATATATATATATATATATATATATATATATATATACATATCTGCATTAATTCAATATGCATTTTACATAATGTGCACTTTGTGTTTCACACAAGAATATGTAAAATAAACTGCAAAGTTATCCTCACTCTCAAAACAGGTTTGAGAGTATGTAAACATATAAGACTCCCAACAAGTACTGATGTTCAAACCTTCTTATAAAATATCTTACCACACTCGATATTACTAAATTCATAGATTAATAATAGACCAACTGGCATTTATGGGCCATTTTAAGCCTAGGCAATTATCTCATGTGAGAATCAATCCCTGTGTTTGCAAGGTAAACACTTTAACCATTATGCCAACTTGTTTTACATTCATTCTTACATGTGTAGGTTTACTACTATAACCTGCATTTGAAAGATTACTTCATATCAACCTGAGATGGCTAAATGCTTGCTTCTGATCAAAGCCCCCAGATGGAAACATAGGAATACACACACACACACACACACACACACACACACACACACACACACACACACACACACACACACACACACACACACACACACACACTATTTCCATGACAACAGATGTCAGGAGGTTTAATAAATTCCAGTTTGTATGTGATATTTTATTAAGTAATTCATAACATGATCTGGGATTTCTGGAAGCATTTGGGTTCTCATTTGTAGTGTAGTTACGATTTTCATACCTTCAGACAATGCAACTTGAATATAGAATAATAGTTCTTCTCTCAAGCTATAATATGCCTGCATTAAATAACAAGGGTATTTAGCACTTTCTGTCCAGTCAGTCATTACAGCTTAAGAGCTATACTACATTCTTTTCTTGGTGTCTTTCAAAAGTTCCTGGAGCTAGTATCATGATCCAGTGAATTTCCAAATCTTCTTTAAGCAAATATACGTTGCATATATCCAGACATATTCAGTTTAACATCCATCTATGTGACTTGTATTATAATTTTTGAAGCATCAACATCATTCATGGTAGTTTTGTAGGTGCTTCATGGAGGGTCTGTTTGAAGATGCTTTGCAACTGTTTATGGTCAATATATACATGAATATTTTTCTCATATACGTAATGTCATTTCTGACATATGTGCACTATGTCTAGAATTTCTCAGTCTGTGTGAATGCAGTAACTAGATGCATTTACAACTGTTCTGCCATCCTGCAGTAGTACTGTCACTCCCTCTTAATGATTTAGACCCCCTTTAAAATCTGTGAGCAATGTTTCATAAAAATATTTAAGTGACTTTGCAGTAGTTACACACCTCCTTAGTTATTCTACACTCCTAGTTTGTTCTTGAGCCCAACTCAGAATTATATCCCGCTGATACAAGAAATCAAGAATTATACATAGATTGAACTTGGACAATTGTTCTACCACCTGCCACCCCCCCGCCAAGAAGGGGAATAATGTAGGAGGATTTGCAAATTTGTAACAGCATATGGTATGTCTACACTTGGGTGAACCCTGTTAGCTATCAGCCAATGATACAAACTAAGAGATCTCTGTCAGATAGATTGCTCAATCTTTTATCATAATGCATGGCAGTAACTCACATCAAAATGCATTCAATTATATTCCCAATGTCTTCCAAGCATTCATTCAGATCAGCTGCAACTTTTTGAATTACCACTGAAGCCACAGAAATGGCATATGGTAGTTTCAAGAATTTATCTTTCCAGTGGTATGCCAGAGGTACATAGCTTTGAACTGCCTTCATCAAACTTGATTTGTTAAAACTACTAATTAGCATCTAAAACTGAAAAGAATGTTGCATTTGCCATAGTAGTGATCATTTAATCTACTGTCTGCCGAAGATACTGTTTCCTCATGATCCATTTGTTAAATTCTTCCACAACTAAATACATTCTGACTTTGTCTCTCAGTTCACAAAAGTTAACATACTGCTGGTTCATTCTTTATACTCTGTATCTTTATCAATCATACCCAGATGTTCTGTCTGTTTAGGTGCTTACTATGTGTTACTTTTCACAGCTACAGGCACTCTGCATAAGGAGCAAATCAATAGTACTGCTGCTAGTGACAACTAGATGTGATATTTTCTCTTCAAGCAACCTTCAATTATGTCAGAAAAGTTTTCTAGAATATCAGTGTTAGCACGAGTACATTCCATGCTGTGCTTCAGAATTTGTGCACTTTTGATATGAGAAAACTTTTTTAAAATAAAATTCTGGTTGCCAGTTATACCAAAGGCTTCTCTGTCTAAGTCCAGCTGTTTCTGTACTGACTTTTGGCTTACCACCACACTTACACAATTGTCTGCTGAAGTGTTCTGTCTCTGACTCGGTCAACATGTAAATTCTACTCTTGCACTTAAATCATTTCCCACTTGTAGGAGTTCCATTCTTTTAATTAGCCACCGTGGTATCCATTCATCCTTACCATGTGCATTGGTTTGTGCTAAAAGGGATTGCAGACTTACTGCTTGAAACAGTATGTAAATCACATTTCTTAAAATCACAGTTCAAGTTGTTGTGACTAACAGGCTTCAGTGTATGCCCTGAGCAAAACATAAGTGCACGACCAGACCCATTAGCTTGCAGTTTAATAGTAGCCTCCAGAATATGGACTCTAACATTATGTTACACTCTGGTTCTATAGCAAGGTCAAATGCAGTATAAGTATTTTATAAACATTTTATATAACCAACCAGACTTCTTTTCATATCATAGTGTCACATTTTATTAGTTTGAAAGCCCAGTTTCCAGTGCTTCCAATTCCACATGATCTACCTAATAATGTTTCAATTTTTGTAACTGTTTGCTATTGAACTGCATTTTTGTATTTTGGTCTTTCACAACACACATCTTATAGACTTTACATTACTTATTTTCATGATTAATGTCAATGCATGAAATTAATATGGTTCTTAGTGTTTCGTTTATATCTGGTTGACATCTTGGATATTATGTTTTTTCAACCATGTCCAGTCCTGCTAATCATTAAATTAAAAACATTAAAATAAAAAAACTTTTATTTCTAATATTCACTTTTGACAATTATTTTACTTGAATCATTTAATGTTTAGAGTTAGTTCTGAGACATATTAGTGAGTCCATTAAAAAATACACACTAGTTTTAATACTTGCAGTATCCGCATTTATTGTTACCAGTAAGGCAGTCCGCCTCACCAGTTATGTAATAGGTTCTATGTTTACACCTAGGCTTAAGAGGATAGTGTATTACACATTTGCATGTGAAGAACATTATTTCACAACACCATGCACTTAAAAATAACCATGAAATTATTATGACATTGATAGTGTGTATATACACAAGTACCATTCATTTTAGTAGTAAGATTTTTTGTTTTTGTCCCTGTTCTCTCCTGCTCTGTTTAATGTTTAAAGTTTTTCAACTTGTATATAATATAGTATTGTTGTTCAGAGTAACATATGTGTTTTAATGTTTTTAAAGGATATAACATCAAGTACGAAGTATACAAAACCTCGTACCTTACTTTTTATATCTTATTATTGTGTAAAGTGGCTGTTATGGTTCTTTGAATTAACATTCGCACATCGTTTTTTCAAAATAGTAAATCAGAATTGTTCTGAACTAAAAGTGTTAATGATAGGTTTATACTTATCATGTGACCATTGCATTTAATTTAAATGTTTTGAATTCATGCTGTGCTATCATCTGAAGAAGTCTGTTTACTTAACAGACGAAAAGCGCTTAACTTGATTTTGTTGGTTATTGCTTTTACCTTTGTTGTGGAGGCAGTATTCACTGCAATTTTTGTTTTGTTCAAATTTTATTAAATTCATTTTAGTACGTTGCCTCCTGGGACATTTTTTGTCTTTTGCAACAGTTTCTTCTAGTTTTGGTGTTTGATCTTATAGACTTTACATTACTTATTTTCATGATTAATGTCAATGCATGAAATTAATATGGTTCTTAGCTTTTTATTTATATCTGGTTGACATCTTGGATATTATGTTTTTCTACCATGTCCAGTCCTACTAATCATTACCTATATTATTGCCAACGTTTAACTTTATTTTCTCTCTATTTTTAGATTCACTGTCAAATTTGAACATGCCTTTGAAATTAGTTGATTTTCATTACATGTTCAATAGTTTACTAATACAATACAGGACAAGTTTTGTGGCTTTTTCAAGTGTTAAGTTTTACTTTCTTAATAGTAAGCCTCTTATGTGGTCATACGTAATGCAGACATTTTTGTATTTGATTAAAGAGCCACTCACCTATACAGAGTCAAATTCATGTATGCTGTGTCTCCTATCAGTCACATATACAGCAGTGTTTTTTGAGACCCCTGATTTCTGGAAATGAATGAATATCTGAATTAAACTAAGTTATACTTTGCTTCATAATTTGCCTAGAATTTTCTTTGCAACACTTCCAAACTGCTTTTTCTCCATTTAGGGTAGAGGCACTGAATACCTCGATAACTTTTATGCATTCTAAGTGAAAAAATATCACACATTTAACTAATTTGTCAAAGAGGCCACTTGAAGTGAAATACAGTTCATGTATTCAGGTTTAGGGCTTCCCTTTTTTTCTGACAAGCATCCCTTTGGTTTCAAAGCCCATAGAGGTTGAATCAATATTATTCTGAACCAAAAATGAAACTACACTTTCCGGAAAATTGAAGAAATAATTATGTCATATAATTGCCTGGAAAATACATATTTTCAATATTTCATTAGCTTCTGTCAGGGAAAAAGGTACGGTAGGCAAATGCACTTTAATTGATAAAATAAGGATGCCACAAAAGAAAGAAAGAAATTCAAACAAGACATGTTATAGCTTGTTAAAGGTCCAAGAATAATTAGATAAAAGGACATGCAGAAGAAGAAACCAATCTTCAATTGCCACTGTGCAGCACAATTTTTAGAGATGGCTAGAAGCTTATTTAGCAAGTAAGCACGGAATATCTATTATCAAAACACAGGGCTTTCAAAGTGAAGCTGATTTCAAAACAAAGTGTGCTACTAGCATCTGAGAGGCTGAAATCCAAGGAAACCAACTTATCTCTACCATTTCAAAGAAGTTAATTCTTGTATCCATTCTCTTGCTAACTTAATTTCTTCCGACACAATGTTGATCAGTAAAATAAGGTTTTACTAATGCAATAAAAAGTAAAGTGAACCAAACCACGACAATAAGAAGGCATATAACTCCACCACAGCAATAAGAAGGCATAACATTCCACCAAATAAACATTTAATGTTAGTGCTTTCACAGTTAACACTGACTTCTTCATCAGATGATGATGCCTTCTTATTGCTGTGGTGGAGTTATATGCCTTCTTATTGTCGTGGTTTGGTTCGCTTTACTTTTTATTGCATTACCATAGTTCTGTGCTTTGCAGCTCTAACTGAAGAACCTTGTCTTATCCTGGTTGCCTGTATTGTTTGTTTTTGTAAGGTTTTACTAATGAACAGATATGTGATAGGAATGTTGTTTTTCTAGATGTGTACTTGCAGTTGAACTACTTGGTCACATGACTCATGCTTCATGGACCACTACATATTTATAGAGTATTACAACACTACCTGCAATCAAAGAGAACAGAGTTCCAAAATGGGTCGGATTGGTCATCTCAATAAAACTTGCTACTGCCACCTGCATTGCCATTACCCAGTGTCATAGCTAGTTGATCATATAGTGGCTCAGGAGTGAAAGGGGAGAAGGGGTAAAGGGAGATATTGCTACAGAGTGATCATCCACCATCCGGTGAAACAACCTGTTCCCTCCATTTTCCAGGCTGTAGCAAAGCCAGCACTTTAGAACTTATTTAGTTAACCTTTTTTGAAGCAGTTAGTTGTGTATTTGTTAAACTGTACTACATAACATGAAACAAATAGCAATAAACAATTGAATAATTTCTGTTACTTAAAATGGTGAAATGTCCTGTTATTACATTTTTCTTTTTCCTTTTCTTTATTTTATTTTTATATAGATAAGTAGATAGCTAGCTAACTAGATAGACATATGTTTTTCTTTTAATCAGAAAACTTGAAACATGTAGAAACATAGCCAATATGAGATTAAAAAGGTCCAAACCAAGCATAGAAAGATGTACCCCATTTTTTTCTCTGATTAACTAACCTCCTTGCTTTTCTATAACTCAGCAATTGATGACAACATGCCAAAATAACTAATGTACAATAGCAGACCATGCCAAGCCTGCTCCTGGTGAAATTTTTAATTAAAGAAAGATCCCTCATAATATAACATAACAGTTCATGCTTTAGAATAAAACCCAAGTCTTTATCCGCTTCTTGAGATATAGCAGGACAAGAAGCAGTTTCGTGCAAGAAATGGGTCAATGTTGCCAGCAGATGCTCCCACTTAACACCAAGAGTCCTTTCCATATAACTTCATGGTGGAGGTGATACAAGCCTAACTGTGTTTCATTTGAATGAACTGTTTCTCTTTGAAACTTGCAAAGTAAAATATTAACTGATTTTTTTCTGAAATAGACAATAAAAATGTGAATGCAGAAGAAAATGTAAATTTAATGCATGTATTTCAAATGGGCATTGACAGACCATATACTAGTTCCCTTTAGCACATCAGGAAACTGACCCTGGTAAGCTAAATCAGAGGCCTGACATATCTTGAAAGAGCATGGTGAATACCCACATGATTTTAAACCTTTGCCGAGTAAGAGCAATAAACAATGAAGCATCCTGATCTTTAAGTGCTATTTGTATCTTATACGGGGAAAATAATAAACTTTTCTAAATAATGCAAAATAAATTAGCAGGACCAGCCCTTTCATTATGAGGCAAACAAATATAAAATGGTATGAACTGCTTTAATGCCAATCTGTATATGCCATCTTTATATAAAAGACCACTCTACTTCAATTACTCATACTTTCTTGGGGATCTGTGTGGGAATTTGAGCTGCAAGGGAAACAAAGAGTCAGAAAAACATTGTACTTGCCAGGAATATGCTCTGCAACAAGTGGAATGTTTATATTCCAAATAATTCAGACAAGCATCTTTAACCCAGAATTAACCTAAAAAGGTTTTGAGTACTTTTTGATTAAAACTTTTACCACTGCCTGATTATCCGATCTAAAAATAACCTTCATCTTTTTAATTTTATCCTGCCATATAAGTGCTACAACCCAGATGGGCATAATCTCTAAAAATGCAATGTTTTTTCTCCTTTCTTCTTGCATACTTGCTCCTAAGGGGCTGACAACCATTGACCTTTGAAATATGCCTCTATACCATAACCTCCCACTGCATCCATGAAAAGCTGAAATGAATAATTGGATACCCAGTCCCAGAAAGTATAGCTGTTAAACTGCAATAGAAAGTTAGCCTCTAAACAAAAATTCAGCTTTTTCTGACACTATGATGCTTTTTACAACCACCCATAGTAAATTCCCTAGTGATCGATTAAAAGCACTGACTGGAATGATATCTCTGCAAGCAAAATTCAGTAAACCTACATGCTACAAGCTCTAAAATGTGTCTTACTGAATTTTTTTTGGAAGCTAAGAAAATTTTCATGTAAGCAAAAATCTTGTCTAACTTGCTCTTTGTCAGATGTAAGGTAGAACTAGGTGCATCTATTTCAATCCCTGTAAGGGTGATTGTTGTATGTATATGAGACAATGGTATACCCAGTCTTTGCAAAAATCCAAGAAAGACCAGAGACCACCCCTAGCCCCTGAATCTTCTTCCTCCATGATAAGAAAATCTGCAAGTGATGCACTCCATCTTGGACACAGGACCTTTGTTTTCAAGGCCTTAACAATGCCAAATTGAAATGTTCAAAAGTGGTGCTAGCCCCTGAGTTGCCCATAGGCATGGCTAGGTCAAAAAAGTAATTATTCTCAAATCACATTCCAAATGAGCTACAGTCTTGGGTGCAAATAGGAAAAAGATGAAATGCCACTGTAGTATCAAGTTTGGCTAACCACCAGTCTTTGCGTTTATCAATAACTCATACTGTATCTTCCAGCAAAGAATACTGACTTTGGCATTTACTGTATCAATGCCTCAGTATCTTAACTGAGGAACCATCAGAAAAGATAAATAATGTATTGCCCTACATTCTGCATCTGTTTTCTTGGTCACTAGCCTGAAAGGAGTGATAGTCAATGATTCAAAGAATGCTTCTGAAATTGGCCGGTTGTACTGCTTTTCACAACTTCCTCACTCAGTAGACTCTTATTATTATTTTCCTTTCATCCAAGTGATTTGTAATTCTTGCAAGAAGATTCATTAGAACATTCAGCTTAATTTAAAAACCCAGCCTGAAACCATCTAAAAGCTTAATTGCAGCTTTTTTAGGGTGATCCTGAAGTAAGGCTGATATTTCCAAACTTATAGCTTTATGAATCCATGATTACTTTTTTAACTCAGTGAAGGGCATGATATGTTTTAAAACCTCAAATGAAGAGTCACCCTTATCCATTTAAACATCGGTCACATTATTAATATTGAATGATGATGTATTAATCAGGAAAACATTACTAATACCTTTGAGCCAACACTTATATGCAGCATGCCTACCCCAATAAATATTGGATTTATGAGGAAACTTGCATGAAGACCAAATACAGTTAATAGCATTAAACACCCACCATACCTCTCAACTGTCCAGATTTTTGCAGAATGTTCAAATCTTTGCCTCATATTTTCTTGTGTTTTCCTCATAAAATTTGTGGTTTTCTAGTAAATTAATGAGATTTCAGGACACTAAATAATTCTAAATAATGACAGATATTTGAGTTTCTGATCTCATATCCTTCAGAAAATACATAATAATTGAAAACCTGTTATTCTATGGACTTTCAAAATTTATAGGAGCTCATTTTAAAATCTGTCACTATTTTTGGGCCTTTGTCCCCCCATTCTATCTGGCTTTGTCCAGATTTCTTGTGCTGAGTGGTTGAGAGATGTACATCAAACATGTCTTGCTTTTGAAACCTGATAGATTTTTAGATTGATTGAAATTTACTCTAGGGTTATGAATCAAGACAATGAGCCATGTATCTGTATGCCACTCTTCTGATCTTAACTGCTTATTTGTGGTCTAAAGCTTGCTGCATTTTTGGTCATACATAGCCAAGACAGACTGTCATTGTCAAGATGTGCCTCCTTGATAATAAGTAAAGTAACTCAATCAAGTGATGTCTTAGTCCAGGTCTTTTTCTAGAATTACCACCAAATAATATATAAAAGTCAGAAGCCAATTCTCTGATGACTAAATGTTAATATTCTTTAACTGATGCCTACCAAATATAGCCAATGCCTCAACTAAATCCTTTCACCCTACGGTATAATTTTGTATAATTCCTTGTATGCCATACATATCTTTAAGACCAATAGGGAAACATATTTACCATGCCATTTTTTTTCTTTATCTGACTGAATAATTAATGAGGTAAAAGTCATTCCCATGTATGCTTCAGGTACAATATGCTAAGATAAAATACCTTCACTGCGAGATATGTCTAACTGAAATGTAAATACCAGCCCTTACTCTCTCCCCATCTAAAGGCAAAACTGGAAAGTCATAGTGGCCTGCCCTGTCAGGAACCAAATTATCATAGGTTCATAGGTTTATAGGTAAGTGCTAGGCTATTTGCCCTTGCGGGCCATTTTAAGCCTAGCCATTTTCCCTTTTTGTACTAGAAATAACCTAACCTATCCCATTAGGTTGACCTTACCTATCATGTTTGATAATTATATATTACTCCTAATAAGAATAACTGGGATCTTAGCATAGATAATCTGAGGGGGATCATGCATGGGATAAAGGATTTATGAGCTGCATCTGTCCATTAGCAATACAGAAAGCAGTCCTGGGGTAAATTTTCTGTTTCCCATCCATAGATCTAAATTGTGCTTGAAAATGGACAGGGATGAACTTTGTTTTATGTGGATGGGAAGTATCCCCTGCGAAATATACCTGTCTCTCAAAGCCATTTTACTGACATTGCAGAAGATGTTTAGATCCTTAGACCAAGTATTTCAGATGACATTTGACTTGCTGATGTGTAGTAAATCAATCAGTAATGGGTCAGAGGATATCTTGTATGCCAGCCACAGGTCACCTTTTAGCAGTCTGTCAGATACTGAGTATAGTGACAGTGCTCTGAATCGGTTCCTTTATGACATGTTGTTTAGGCCTTCTATCCATTTAGTAAGGTATCTCTGTAGGTGTTCCAGTTGTTGCATGTGTCTGAACCGATACATGACAAAGGGGGCATTACATTAATTTGCTGGCTTAATGAAGGCTGAGCGTTAGCGGAACAATGTCATCTCTAGATCTAGACACACTCCCTTTGGTTATAAGCTTTGAAATATACAAGGACTTTCTTAAAAAATAGACACATGTTGGTCAAAAGTTATAGTAGGTCACTGAACAATTAAGTTCTCAAATCTCACACAACTAGGTCATTTCTTAGTTGTGGTAGTTCCCTGGGGCATATGACTTCACAAAGGATACAGTAATACACCTCTGGCATTTAGATTTAGACCATGATTTTGACACCAAATATTTATTTTAGACAAACATTCCTGCAGGATGGCAAAGTCATTAGGGGATTCAATTAATATTCTGAGCTGTCATTTATCTGCAAACTAGTCAATCAGATCCCTTTGGTATTAGCTTTTACTTCAGAAAAATAGATGATAAACAGGAGAGGTCCCAGCACAAAACTCTGGGGAATTCGACTGGTGACTGGTCTCTTTGTGGAGGTAACTCCCCCAGTTTTGATTATATGTTTCCTATATGTGAGGTAGTTGGTAATCCTGGGGTGGAGGAGTAACATGGCAACATATGGGTTTATTCCAGTTTAATTAGCTTTCCTATAATGCTTGAGTGGGGAACTGTGTCAAAAGCTTTGGCCGGGTTGAGGTATGTGGTGTGTAATTTTTATGTTCATCCATTGCTCTGGTGACATTTTCAAAAAAAAAATTACCAGGTTGAGTAAGCATGATTTGCCTTTGCCATCAGTGTGTGTAATTTAAAAATATCTTTTCGAAAGATGCTGAGATCCTGTTCCCCACTGAGTAAGACACCTGGATCTCCTGTCATCATTAAATATATCTAAAAAGACTGCAAGTAATCATCAATTTGTTGTACCTGACCATCCCATTCTACTTGTTCCTACTCAGTTATCTCCATACCTGTAGGATTTGCCACTAAAATCTCACTTGCACCAGATGCAGACATGTCCTTTTTTAAATTCTATTTTACTTGTTTGTACAATACAGTAAAATACATTTTTGAAAGCAGCCTCCATTGTCATCTTATTGCAAGAAACGCGTTCAACTACCTTAACTTTTTCATAACTAATCCAAGTCTTTTGTTTCTGATCATTTAACATCTGTGTCAGCATTTTTGTCTTTATTCCACCTTTTTACCCTCTTATGCAGTTCAACCCTAACTTAATTTTGTTCCACTTCTGTTAGCGTTTCTTTCAGTTTCCTCAACATTTCATCATCTCTCTCTCTCTGATATCTTGCCTTTCTCTGTCTGGAACCTTTGCAATGCTCTCTTCATCTCCTTTATTTTATCACTTTTGAATCTTCTCTCCTTCCACCTTGACTATCTCTGTCTGACTTGTTTTCACCCACCATTTGCTTAAGCATATTACTGAGCCATTTCTCTTTCTTTACACCACTCCTTTTTGAATTATCTTGCCTCCCTCTTTTCACTTGCCCCAGTCCCGCACTCTATTACTTATATAGTATGATTTGAAATTGACCTAACACTTCATTTTAATGTGTACTGTTTATTTGCATTGCCTGATGAGAATTATATTTGCATTGCCTGTAATGTGCTAGCAAACTTCCTTTTAATATCTCCTCATCCCTTTACCCACTTTTACTCTCTGTCTTCTCTTGTAACACAGTCTTTACCTCCCTATCTATCCTGTCTCAGTGCACTCCTTCTCTAAATATTTATCTGACTATCCCTACCTACTTCTGCTCATTCTCCACCCTCCCTTTTCAGTTTACTTTTCTGTTTCTCTCCCCATTGCCACCATACCAAATTTTGAATGTGTAACCTCAGTCCCTGCCTATTTCTAGCTGACGGACATTATCATCTTTACTTGCTGGCTGCTTCTTGTATAAATGTTGGTTCTTTTCTCTTTCTTTTTGAATTACAGCATCTCTCCTGCTTGAAAACATTTCTACCTCCCACAACTGGTTCCTCGTTTGAACTCAGAGGAATACTAGCTACCTACAATTATGGACCTGGATGAAATCCCTTACAATGTTATAGTGTACGTGTCTGCCTACTGTTATTAAAACATTTACCTTTTGTACAACTGCTTTGTCTATTGTAGCCTGCACACATGCCGAGCCTCCCCCGATATCCGTCCTTTTTTAGCCATTTTTTTACTTTAACATGCACTTTTTTTCCCTACTGTTAATTACCTCTCCTACTGTAATAACGTACTCATTTTGCCACTAAGTGGCATTCATTTGATTACATTTTAAGCTTGCACATCTCCCAAAGCTTTTTCTATATTGGATTTTTAATTTTCTACCTAATTCGGGTGCTTTAACACACAAGTTAGCTGCTTGCTGAATTGTATTTACTCCTTAGCTAAAAACAGCCTTTCCTTTTAACATTAAGCTGTGTAACACACCCTAGATAAAATACAGCCTGTTTCTATCCTTATCAATCACTCTAACACTGAAGCTCTCGTTCCAGAGATATAGAAATCCTTTTACACAATCCCTCTCCACAAAGGAGGTAACTCCACTGACCCCTCAAACTATTGCCCAATAGCTATACTGTCCCCACTTTCCAAGATATTTGAAAAATGCATTCATTCCCAGCTACTTAAACACTTGTTTGAAAATAATGTCCTAATTCCCAGTTAGGATGGTTTTAGACTCCATCACAGCACCTCTATCGCATTGCTCTTTTTCACCCAAACAGTGGTAGAAGCCCGTGATTACAACCTACTTCTCTCCTGTCTATTCCTTGATCTCTCCAAGGCCTTTAATACTGTCACCCACTCTAAACTGTTAACTAAACTTTCTGATCTTCATCTTTCTCTCCTCTCTATATCCTGGTTCTCTAGTTATTTATCTAACAGACTTCAGTCTATACACTGGCAAACTGTCACCTTTCTATTTCTACCCATCAATACTGTAGTTCCCCAAGGCTCTATGCTGAGTCTTCTCTTATTCAATATCTTTGCTATCAACTTACAGTCCATTACTAACCTCTCAACCCTTTTACAATATGCTGAAGACTCCACACTCATAACCACTGCCCACACCATCCATAAACTTCTTTCTCGTACCCAAGACATTTTCACTTCCATTGAGACCTGACTCACTGACAATCAATTAATATTAACCCCCCCACCGCAAAAAACTAAACTTTTGCTATTCCTCCCTAAATACCTTGCACAACATAAATCCTCTTTCTTTGTTGCCTACCTCAACAAAACCATCATCATACCCGAACCACACACCAAATTACTTGGTGTTACCATCAACGATTAACTAAAATTCGACATACATATCAATCTATGCATAAAAAAAAAAAACACCAAAAATTTGGCCTGCTGTATTGAAATCATAAATTTCTTCCTAACTCCTCTAAAACCCTCCCTAGCCTTATCTGTCCTCTTACCCAGTCTTCTGTATGCAGCCCCAGTCCTCAATAACCTTCAATCTTCTCTTCTCAGAAAACTAGAAAAAAACTATAATAAAATAACTAAATTCGCCAGTAACCTCTCCTAAAAACCCCATCTCTGCTTTGCCCTTAAATCTTTGCAATGGCCTGAATTCCCAAAACAACTTCTCCTTCCACAACTGCATTTAATACACTCAATTCTTTATATCCCCATGTCCTGCTCCTCTATCTCTAATATTCTATCACTATATAACCCCCGACGTCAACTCTGTTCATCAGACAAACATCTTCTGGACATACACAAACCATCAAAAAACATTGGCAAGTCATTATATAAATACTCAGTTGCTCACTCCTGGAACTACCTTCCTCACAATATAAGAAGTATCCCCCTAAGGTCCCAATTCAAACAAGCACTCAAGCAATACCTGGAAAATGCCTGGTCCTTTCCCTTTCTAGCTCCAGTCTGATCCTACTTACTTTCTTCCTAATACCACTTCCTTATACTCACCATCTTTTCTCTTTCTTCTCTTCTTAGCCGTCTTCCTTGGAAAACATTTCCAACTCCCTCTATGAGTAAATAATTCCTTTTTACTCCTTGCTTCCACATCATGTTGATACTGTACATAAATATATTTATATAAAAACTTGCACAAACTGTTTAATTGTAATAACATCTTTTGTTGTATAAATTTCTTTCATGATGTAATTTCCTTTTTTGGAATGATTATAATTGTAATTGAAGCTTTTCTCCTCGGGTATCCACTGAAAATGGGCCATTGGCTCAGTTGGACCAACCCGGTTAACAAATGACAATAAATTAATCAATAAATAAATAAATTTTACCTCCACAAAAATTGCCTATCTAAAAATCTATCAACTTGGCCTATTTGCCAAATAAGTAATGTGGAATTCTAGTTCCATCTTTCTCCTCAAAACATTTCTTATCAACACTTTGTCATGATCTCCTTTAACACTTTTTGGCATCTTCTGTAAAACTCCTCTTTTACATATAGCCTATCCAATTCTAATTTTTAGACTAGACTAAAATCCCCCCAATTATACGTCTGTTTCTGCTGTTTCTGACCTATCATGTTTCATTGTACACTCTTGCACAGTTAACTCATAACCCTTATATTGTTCAATATAACATACCAACACCAGCCTTTTCTAACCTTTTTTCTTCCACAGTACAACCCACCTAACATAATCATCCTTTACTACATGACAGACAATGTATCCTATTCCAGATTCTATTAACATTCATTCTACTCTTTTTCATCTTCATTTTGCAAAGGATATCTAAATTCTTTTACATCTTCTGTTCTGAAATTTCCCATTTACTTTCATCCTGAGATTCATTTATTAAAACAGTGCTACATCTATATTTACTCTAATCAATTAAGCTATGCTTTTCTAACCATTGATTGGTGACTCTTCCTGTCTACTTTCCACACAGCCATTCTTAATGATCTTCATCCCTACATCTTAGGAAAGGGAATATTTCTCTACCTGAGATTGTCAGTCTCCTATACCTGTCGACCCTCTGCCCAAGTCAGTCATTTGGCATTGACCTCCTATGTGTCAGGACATTGTACATTTGATAAGGTGTCCAACATGCATTTAGATAAATAGATAGATAGATAGATAGATAGATAGATAGATAGATAGATAGATAGATAGATAGATAGATATAAATCTAACTATATACTAACCTTCCTCTTTTGTTGACAGGACAGTACAGTCACAATTAGCATAATGGTTAATATCTTTGCCTCCTATGCACAAGGTATAAGGTTTGATCCTGATCTCTGCCCAGTGCCTGTATGAAGTTTACATGTTCTCTCTGTGTCATTGTGAGTGTTTGCACCTCAAACTCAAGCAATAATGTAATTGTGGGCAGCAGTTCCAGATAGTTACTATTGGGAAAAAGATGTATAGATCAACTACTTTGGACATCAGCTGTGGGACACAGTATCTTATAGACTGGAGAACACAGTTCAGAGACTTGTGCTGTACCTCAGCCTCGTCTGACCTATTCCAGAAATCCATGCTGATGGTGAGAGGTGTCTATGAACTCCAACTGTCCAGTGTGAGCCCATCATAAAGTCTGGATCAGTAAGTTACTTGCTGGCCTTTGTCCGTTTGCCCATCTTGGGTTACCTGGGATAGCTCAACATAAAACAAATAAACATTCCAAACATGCTACACCTGATTTAGGTTCACTAACAGGACATTTGGAAGTGGATGACATGACAGGAGACAAGATGGAAGGGAAATGCAGCAAAGCCACTTTGCTTGGGATCCAGTGTTTACTACTCAGGGGGAGGTCAGATTAGAAAGGATGTGAGAATTCTGGTGAGGGAGAGACTTCATAAGACAGTAAGGGATGCCATCAGAGTTAGTGACAGACTCATGGCAATCAGACTTCAGTGTAAGAATAGGGTACTATTCATAACATCATAGGAAGTTACAAGGCTATAGGCCCTGAGGCCTTTATAAGCCTAGCCAAGAGTTTATCCCATACTTAGACAAGCCAGTACCCAAAGTCCCTATCCAGCAAGGGCACAGATGGAATCCCAATGGTGTATTTTTTTGTTTCCCATCCAGTTATCTAGGTTGCACTTAAAAAGGGATAATGAGGTACTCTGCTTTATGTGAACAGGGAGTTTATTCCAAAGATGGGGAGTCTCTGGTACACAAATCTGTCCTGCCAAGTCCTATTGATGTCTCAGACCAGGTTGAGGTCGCAAATGTGGGATAATCTAGTGGAGCTTGACTTGCAGATATGCAGCAGTTCCATCAAGGCAGGGTCTGAGATTGCTTTTTTATGCCAGACAGAGGTCAACTCTGAGGAGTCTGTTTGAAACTGAGTAGAGGGACACAGCTTTTAACTTGTCTGTGTAGGGTAGATGTTTGACACCGTGTATTCTCCTGACAAGGAACCTCTGTGGTGTCTCCAGCTGCTGCATGTGCTTTGTGAGGTACATGTTGAAAGGGGCAATGTACTCAGTAATTGGCCTTATAAGGGAAGAATGCAGGGATGTTATGACCTCCTTGTACCTAGATAAGATACCCTTACCTATGAGGTGGGCCATATAGAAAGCTTTCTTTACAATGGAAGCAACATTGTGGTCAAAAGTCAGGTTGCTATTAACCTGGGTGCCCAAATCCTTCCTGCTTGCTTAGGGCATTGTTATTAATGTGTTAATTTGTGGGGACATCACTCTCCCCAAAGGGGATGATGATGCATTTTTTGGCATTCAGCTTGAGGCCATGTTTTTGGCACCAGTCATTTGTTTAGGTGAGACACTCTTGGAGGATGTCCACATCACTTAGGGAATTGATGACCGCACCCAGCTTGGAGTCATTTGCAAACTTGGTCAGCCATAGCCTACTGGTTTTGGCCTGCACCTCAGAGAAGTATATCCTGAATAGCAGAAGTCCCAAGGGTACACCACTCATTACAGATCTACTGCTTGAGGTAGCTTCCCCTATTTTGATTAGGTGGGTTCTATCAGTGAGCCAATTTGCTCCCCATCTGGTAAGATATGGATTGATACCTAGTTGAGAGAAAATACATACTCAGGTATGCAGGCATTGTCTACCTTATCATTATTTGTATCTGCACAGGTTTATAGGTGAATATTAGAGTAATGCACTGAAGGGCCATTTTAAGCTTAGTCAGTATCCTGAGGTCAGAATAAAACCATGTACCTTGTGTCTATGAGGTGAAGACCTTAACCATTATGACAAAACAAGCCCTATATTTTGTCAAACTAACTGGCATGAGAATAGAACCTACAGCCTTCTGCACCAAAGACAAGTATGATACCTCTTGAGCTACTGAGATTCCTTACCTCAGTCTATGTAGCAGGGTTGTGATAGCAAGGAAAAGAGTGTAGGCAGCAGTTGCAGGACTTACTAAACAGACGAGGACAATATAAGCTGGAGTTGATAAATGGGGACCTGAAAGAACATATCAGAACAGACAGAACAGGACATAAGTACTGCCTGGGTCCTCATAGATGGAGCAACAGGAAGAAAGAAGATGGGCCATTCTATACTTTTGTCTGGCAAATTACTTGAAAGTGGCCACCACATTCCTCAACAAATGAAAAAGTCAAAGGATCACATGCCAGCATTTAACTCAGGTAGACTTCCTCCTAGTAAAGAGAGAGCACTTGCAAAATCATCCCCAGTGAAACAGTCAGCCCACAGCATAAACCACTGTTTTTCACAATCAACTCCTAACAGTGGTTAGAGAAGGCTCTAAGATCAACAGAGACTAGGCTGAAGACCTGGAAGCTGACTGGAGAAAAAACACAAGAGTTCAAGGAGATAATTAGGGCTGTAACACCTCAGAAAGTAGAGGAAATAGGTAGAGTTGAATAAAAAAGGCAGTGTCTCAAAACAGCATGTTTGAGGACTATAGAACAGATATGCCTCTGAGACAGGTGTGGAAATAAGGTGCATAAGGGAAGACAGTGGTGGAATGGAGAAGCCCAGAAAGTCATCCAAAGAAAGGAGGAGTATAGGAAAAGGTGAGAGTGAGAAAAGATGGACCAAGCTAAGAAGAAATACTGACTCGTGCCAACAAAGAAGCTATAAGATAAGATGCAATAGCAAAAACAAAAACAAGGCATCAGAGGCACACTACCAATTTCTGGAAAGTGACTCAGTAGATGGCAAAAAAAGAAACTCTATTAGGCTGCATGGCAAAATTAGACAGCTAAAAAAGATAGTCAGAAACCCTTCATAAGGGATGCAAGCAGCAATCTGCTGACCAGTCTATTTGACATCAAATGTAGGTGAAAGGAATACTTCAAGCAGATTCTGAATGAAGTAAACCACACAGAAGCTGTAGCTCCCCAGAAACAGCCATTAATTCTTAATTCATTTAATACCTCCAGCATGCGATTCCTTCTCAAGGGTGCTACTGAGTAACATTTGGACAGCATTATAAACATTTCTGTAAATAGAATAAATCTAAATCTTTCTGTTCAACTTATTATTCTGTATTTTACAGCAAGGGGATAGAAAATGACCAGACTTGGTCTGCTTTTTCCTGCAATTTAACATTGTCCCACTCTGTGTATCCTTTCTATTAGTTTTTATTGATTTCCTGGCATTACAACTTTCTCGTATAATAGCTGCATTATAAATTGCTTCAGTTTGTGTTGCTCTCTCTGTCTTGTATTCCAATAATCCTGATGCTGTTCCTTTTTGAACAACTTTCAAGATCATCTATCTTTTCTTTATGTCTTTTTGTTATATTTGTTAGCTCTTGTTTTCTCAGAATTTCCTACAGCAACTCAGCTTTATTGCTGCTTTGTCTTCAAGATCTTAAATCTTTCATTGTTTGTTTGTTGTTGCATTGTTTGTTTCAAAGGATTCTCAACCTGGCCTATTGTGATTAACTTTTCAAACAAAATGCACAATTACTCCTCCTTATTTGCAACATTAAAAACAGACATATGCTCCTCCTTCTTTGTTATTAATTATCTTTCCGAGTTGCATTTTCTTACTTGGAATACTATTTTTATCACATTTCTCCAGGCTCTGTCAAAGAGCATTGGGGGTAGGCAGCTATTTTGTCTAGGCTCTTTAGTGTCCTCTTTCCAAGACTTCATTTGTAACCAATTAAGTCAGCTGTGTTAATTATAAGACAAAAGTGTGAACATCAGGTGGGACTTCTCAGGTCATAAGGGGAAGAAAAATAAATCAGTATACAGGACTGCCTAATGCCATCAGATAAAAGTAAGATTAATTGGCTAGACTAAGATGCAAAATAGGGGTACTTGATAAATATGTGATAAAGATAAATATTATAAAGGGTAGACTCAGTTTGGTAGGGAATCTAATTCTTTTCTATGTAGATTATCTAAGAAGACATGTAGCAGTGTTGGGTGAGGTTTTGGGGAAATACAGACAATCTGTGACAGTGGAGGACAGGGAGAATTAGTAATGAAAGGATGAGAATGGAAGGGAGAGGGGAAATAGGACATAACAAATTTCATTAACTGCAGAGTGTCTAATTACATGGTGTAGACCTTGAAAGGGTATCAGAATGGAGAGGTGTACAGGGTAGAATGGGAATAAGGAAAATATGGTGTAGAATATAAGGTTTTCTTTAAAGCTGCTCTGGACATAAATAGGGCAGAAAGGAAAAATGGATGGGAGGGCTGAAAGTGAGCTGGGAGTTGAAATATAGGAAACTAAGTAGCTTATGAGATGACAACATTCTGAATGAAACTGAGGAAGCTTTGACAAGGATAGAAAGAGGAGCATTACATACAGTAATGGATTTATGGAAAGGAAAAGGGAAAAGTAAGGTAACATTTTAACACTTTGTGTCTCATAAGAAGTTTCAATTGAAGAGAGTGGACATAAAGTTTCAGAGAAGAGTGATGGAGTATCATTTGAAGAGTTTGTCAAAAACAAGTAAATATTAGGAAGAATAGTTTAGTAAGAAAGTGGAAGAAGGACAAGAGATGGGATGAGAAATTCAGAAAGGAAGATGTTTTATGTTTATAAGAAGCTGTCATTAAGGGGAACAGAGAATGAATGAAATTATTAACTTATCAATGGTCAAGAGATACTTAAATATCAGATATTCAGGAAATATGGGATATGACAAAATCTTAAAAGCATATTGGACTTGCTGTTGATGTTTACTGGCATATAGTGCACAAATGGTACAGCATACTTATACAGGTATGGAAAGAAGGCAGATGCCCAGATGCAAAATGTTGGCATTAAGTAAAAGGAAAAGCAAGCCAAGTACATATGTGGTGGATGTGAGTGGGCAGAGGAAATTGGAGACAGAATAGGATGATTTGGGAAAGGATTTATACAAAACAAGTTGAATTTTACAGTTCTGACTGTTTGGAAATTAGCAAGGTGGGACGGTTTGGAGCTGATAAGAGGCAGCAAAATTAGTGATAGTGGCAGGTATGGTAAAATGTCAAATGGCTAAAGCCTAAAACAGCAGAGAATTAAAAAAAAATTGTTTATTTAACCATTTGTTGAACAGGTTAATCCCACTAGGATAGTGACCTATTTTTAGGGGAGATCTGAGGTGGGGAAATTTGGCAAGGGCATTTTGGATTTCCACTGTTTGTCATTGTTCTGAGTGAGAACCATTTTGGAGGAGTTCTTGCTGTTTCCATTCCAGGTGCAGATGTGGCCTGGAGAAACAGGAAGAAAATGAAGGAGTAGTAAAAGGAATGAGGGAGAAAACAAATCTCACGACTGGTTAATGTGTGCAAGATTCTGAGGAAATGTTTCAAAGAAACCTGTTTGATGGAGATGACTCAGCAAATGATGGATGTATAATTGCAACCCTCAAGTTGGGAGGGTTGCAAGATGATTTTTTTAAAGAAATTGTACTGCAGAGTGAGCCAGAAAATGAAGGAGATGTTTCCTGGGGGCATTATGGAGAAAATACAAAAGGATGATGCTGAGACAATCCAAAGAATAGTGGTGAGATGGAAAAGAAAGCATATGCAGTGAAAGTAAAGGAAGACATAAGGGGAACAGCAGAAAAGAAGGCAGAAGAAAATGAAAAACAGAAGTACATCATAAGAAGTCAAAGTAAAGAAGACAAAGAAATGGACACGTATGAAGTGTGTGACAATTTAAGAGCTCCTTTGGGTGTAAAGGCACATGAGATAAGAGCATTTATTCTTATTAACAAAGAAATATTTTGTGACATTATATTTGAGACTGTTTTTCAATGGAAAATTTTCATGGAGAATATGAAAAAAGAAAGACTATTAGCCATGGAGTCTTTGTGTGATAAAATCATTTAACAGGGAAACAAAAAAGATTCATGTACAATTTAGAACAGAGGTAGAAAGAAAGACTTTGAAAGGACATATAAAACAGAAAAGGAGGATGCAGAGACAATCCCAAAGAATAGTAGCGAGACAGAAAAGAAAGCATATGCAGAGAAAGAAGTACTGGACATTGCAAAAGTTTATGACAAAGTGTTTATAGACTGATGCTTATGATTGTAAAATGTTGAATATAGAAAGAAAAAAAGCATGATAAATATGGAGAGGAATAGGAGTGTTGTAAAATACTGGGGACAACCTAAAACATGTCTTTTTTTGTGGAAAATAAAGACATTTGATAAGTAGCTGTGAAAAAAGAAAATGTTATAATTCTGGAGAAATGGGACATGATGCAAGAAAATGTGAACTGAAATATAAATGTAACAAAATTGGACATTTATGGATGGATTGTAAAAATGAAAATAACATTATGGAAAAAGAAAAAAAAGAGAAGAAAATGAACAAAAAGAAGACATTTTAGAAGTAGTCAAAATAGAAAAATAGAAGTAAAATTAGATGAGAAAAAATAATAGAAAATATAGAGAAAGGTTCCAAAATAAGTGGCAATGAAGACATAAACTGAAGGTAGTAAAAGGAAGAAGAGAATTATATTGGTAAAAGGGTAAAAGACAGAAAAGGGAAATTTAAAGTGATAAGTGCAAAAGACAAAAAGAATAGAAATAGATGAAAAAGAATATATGCTGCTAAAGACTGGGGATTGCTATAATGTTTGAGGTGTTTGATTCCTAAACACAAGGTACAGTGTTTGATTCTCACCCTTGAAAAATAAATTGGTTAGGCTTACAATTCTCAGTTAAGAAACTTAGCCTAATAATTACCTATGAAATTACAAAACAATAAATCTAAGAAAAAAATAAAATTTTAGAATGCTTTCTATAAATGTGAATAGTATTAAGAATATAGGAATTTTGCAGTGGTGTAATACATGTGATGTAGATTTAATTATATTAGAAGACACAAGATTTTTAACAACTGAAAAAAGAATACAAACAGAGAAACTATGTGGAGGAAAGAAAATTTGGAATTTGGGGAATGAAATATGTTCTGGAATAGCATATTCTGTAAAACTATATTAAAGATATTAGGCATAACTTTGGCAAAAATGGGAAGATTAACAATTGTAGATTTAAAATGGAATGAACAAGTATATAGAATTATAACATTTTATGCTTATATGAACTGTAAAGAAAGGGAAGGCTAATTTCATCAGATTCTAGATTATGTAGTTATAAATATGACAATTATAATGGTAGGAGACTTTAACTGTTATTTAAGAGGCAAGAGTAAAAAGAAAAGAAATGATATAAGAAAATGTTAGAAGTTATACAGTGTGGTAAGTTAAAACTTTGGGAAAAAATTCATGGACTTATGAAAGGAGTATATATAGAAATGAAATAGATTATTTTGTAGTATCAGAAGGCTTAGTCATAAAAGAAGTGGAGGTATTTGAAAGAGGATTTTCTGATCATCTTGAGCAAACTAAGAAAAAATTAACTCAAACTACTAACACCAAAAGCAATAGAACTCCGAAGCGTTTGCTTAAACTTCCAGTCACAGTAACTTGCTTCTAACGCGTATAAAAATGTATATTTATTAAGCTTTTTCCTCACAATCCGCTTTTCGTCACGTACACTTTACTCCACTTCATCAGATACAAGTATGAATGAAAAAGCAACAATACAAAGTGGCGACTAAGCACTCACATTTAACTTGTAAGCAGGTCACATGGTAGTCGCTTTCATCCCTGTTATTGTGTTAAATTTATATCCTGTTAGTCCATTGTTTGAAAATTTAAAAATACATAACAGTATTTAAAACAAAGTAATAAAACTACCATATAAACCCTAGCTCGTAAGCTATGTGTTACAATATAAAACACTCTACCAATCTCTTGTAATTCTTTCCTAAAAGTTGTTATTATGTATATGTTAGAAACTCATTTTGTGTATATATTTATAATCTCAACGTGACCCTATTATCAAAAAATCTCTTGTGATGCGTTAAAGACGCGGGTCAACTATTGTTTCACCTAAGCCACTCATCTTCTACATATTGTGTGGCTTTAGACTAAGTGTTACCTTAATACTACGTTTACATTACCACCCTTGCTTATAATTAAAACTTGAATAACCAGGGACTACACTCATCCAACTACATTTACCAGAAGTCTTTTCCACGACCGAAGGTCCTGGGATTGCACGAAGAACCAGTGGTCAAGAATGTTGACATCCACGGACTTCCACTGTCCCATAGTTTACGGGTTACCCCCACCTCTGAACCACAACTCGCTCTTATAGGCTAGTCTTTGTTCGTGGAGTAGGCCTAAACAATAACATCTACATATTTTTACTAATGTATAGTAAAAAGAAGATGTCAATATTTAAATGTAAGTTAGTATCTTATTAAAAATGGAACCATAAGGAGTGACATGAATAATCCAGTCACTCGAAACCATTTATACACTAACAATAGGTCAAAGATCTATTTACTCAGATAATGTAAGTATTAGTGTTATCTGGCCAAGTTCTTTAACCGTAAAATGCACATAATAGAGTAGAAATCATTAATGCCTAGAAACTGACAGGCATTAAGTCTCAGTTGCCAGGTTAATTCATGTCTTTCTAATTTAAGAGAGTCTGGCCCATCTCTTCCATCACTCACTAGTTGTTGAATAACCCTAAAATTGAAGTGATGTCCTGGGTATTCATTAATGTGTCTAGCCAATGCATTTTCAAGCTTGTTATTACCAATACAATAAATGTGTTCATATATCCTTTCACATAACTTTCTATCGGTCTTTCCAATATAAAAAGCATGGCATAGGACACATTTAGCTAAGTAAATAACTTGTTTACTTTGGCAGTTAAGTTTGCCTTTGATTTTATATTTAATGTTTCTTATTTCAAAACTAGTGGCTACATCTATATACCTAAAAAAATGGCACATATTACATTTGGACATGCCGTCTCTGCTATTTGGTGCCTTAGTTTTGGTTTCCAAAATTGACTTCAAGTTACTACCTTGTCTAAATACTATTTTAGGGTGATCTGGGAAGAGGGACCTGAAGTGTCCATCTCTCAGTAAAATTTCCCAATTCTTGGAAATAATGGTTGTTACTACACTTGAATCTAAACTAAATGTACAAATGAAACTGTAAGGACTAAATAATTGTTTAACAGTCTTTTCCATTGGTCTATTAGTTTATTCATTACAATAGTTCTTTTATACTTGATCTCTCTGGTTATTTCTCGAACGAGTGTATCAGGGTACCCTCTTTGAATAAAAAAAGTGTGTAATCGACTACATTCTTCATCAAAGTCTACATCTCTAGACACCATCCTAGCAGCCCTAACTAGTTGTCCATTCACCACAGATTTCTTCTGGAATGAAGGGTGATAACTGGTGAACTGAAGGAAGGTGTTAGAGTATGTTTCTTTATGGTAGATTGTTGCTATATAAGACCTGGTTTGATAGTCTTTTCTCAATTGCACATCTAGATATGCTATATGGTCTTTGTTCACTGAATGTGTGAACTTGAGAAACATAGTACTGGTACTAGAATACCTAGGAATGCCCAATAAGATGTGTGGCAGCTCAGTGTGGCAAAGGTGTTACACTTCAGTTACACATCTCTGGAAGATGTATAGGGAGGTACATGAAGAAGGGTACATTCTACTCAGTTATTGGTGTAATGAAAGTTGTGATCTATGGAGGTATTATGGCCTTTCATGTCAATATCCTGCACATACTCAGTAGGTGGGTAACAAACAGGGAAGTACTCACCACCTTGGCCACATGCTGGTGGATGTTCCACATACCATCTATCCCAGGACACAGGCCACATACCAGGTGGTCTGCCTATAGGGTGTGATGTCTACATTATCTTTGGTTTGTGTGTTTGTTTTCATAATGTAGCAAATCACCCCATGTTTTTGCTTCATCTCATGTGTTGTCATGGCTGCTGCAGCAATCTTCGGTGTGTGTTGATACTGTCTGTGTTATACTAATATCACAGATAGAGTCAATGATTGCTCACAATCTGTAGTCATCCAGACAGCTGTTTGGACACAGGAAGTGTATGTTAATCTTGACATCTGTGACTTAAATAATGGACAGGAAAGGGCCTAGCAGACAGCTCTGATGTACAGACCCAATCAGTGTACCAGAGATATATGTCACTTCACACATTTCAACATAATTAGATGCCACATATGTGATCCAGTGATCTACCCACTTGGTGATATGGCTGTTTATGCCCACATATGACAGTGCTGAGTGGATTCCTCAGTGTGGATTTATGTCAAATGCCTTGTCCTGGTCAAGTTTCACAGGATGATGCTGTTCTGATCATGCATAACATCTGTCAAGACATCTAACAGATGTGAACGCTGTGGATTTAGCATTAACAACTTACACATGTTTGTTGCATACAGCCAGGATATTATTAGTGTCCATATAGAAAAGGTCCATGATTTCCCGCCAAGAAAATGCAGGCCCTACAAACCAAGAAATGATGTATGTGGTTAAACTGAAATCCCTGTCACTGTAATATGTGTTGTGTAAGATAATGTGACTTGTGCTTGGCCTACAGGCCAATCTCTGTCATTGTCCTGATGGGAATAGTGCACATCTGCAAATCAGCTATAGCTGATGGCATCAGCAGTGTTTAGTGAGGAGTAAATGGTAATAGCAGTGTCCCACATGCAGGTGTAAAATGCCCTATCTAATCTCAAGCAAGTGCATAAACACAGACACCCCTATTTGACTGCAGTGAGAACCAAACCCTTACTTATCTAAGTACACTGATTAGAGAACTCGGTATTTAAAGCAAGTGCCACAGCTCAAGTGTGATGTGAAGAATGTCAGACAACACTATATAGCTGATGACATCAGCAGTGTCTGGTGAGGAGTAAATGGTAATAGCAGTTCCGCATGGCCTCTCTAATAACAAGCAAATGCACAAACACACACACCAGTTGACTGCAGTCATAACAGAAACATTACCTATCTAAGTACAGAGATTGGAGAACTCAGTACTTCATACAAGTGCCACAACATAAGTATGACTTTCACAAGGCTGCAGGACAACTTATAGTGGATGGTGGGTTGAGGATTTTGGGAGACCAGCATGAAATGGATATTTAGGCATTTTCAACTGTCATGATATTTCAAGTTTTGCATAGTACCAGATTGATTAGTGTACAATGTGGAGTATTTGGTGGTAGTGTTCCACTGCGTAGGTATACTTTCAGAGACAGCTTTACAAACAATATGAAAACAGCTGTCCGTATTACAAGTATTGGAAAAACTGAATGTGTATTGTCATTCTAAAGATTTGCATGGTATATAATACATTTGTTATTAATTTATGTAGTTTAGTTGATATATCTGTAAACAGGTACTGAGTGACTAGGGTTGCAATGCATGGGGGAGGTAAAAGATGGCTGCATTATAAATATGTGACATTGTCTAAGATAGGGCCATCATTTTTTTCTGTTTCCAAATGTAGTTTCATGTCAAAAACACTAAATGGACAGTAAACAAAAGTAATACCTGCTATTTTTCACTTTGCAAGCCACTGGTTTGACTGATGGTTGGCAAAGTGTTTGGGTAGGTGAGATACACATTTCTACTGCTTTCCCTGATTGCTCATAGTTAAACAGTGTGCAAATATGAGACTCATTGCTAAAATTATGTGAGTCAGTACTGAGTGGATGAAACACACCTGCTGCTTACCTGACTCTGTGGCAGGTGGAAATGCATTGGCAGATTTCTTTTTCAACCTAGATGATAGAGGGCTTGACTCCAGATGTGTAATATGATTAAATAAGTATTGATAATGCAGTCAAATTTTACTTTATTCTAACTTCACCATGTGTTAGTGTTTTTTTGATGTAGCACAACATCTTTAAGCAGTATTGCATGAAGGTAACTGCATCAAGAAAGAGCTGTTCACTGCTGCTTGGCATTGGTGTGTGATGTCAAACTTCACACAGACATAACGGCCAAAAAGTGAAGGGCTCCCTTCATTTTTATGGTACTTATGTCTGTTGTGTGTGATTTTATTTTTTGCACAGATTATAGGTGTTAAAATGGGTCCCCTTCAAAACATCTAAAACCCATAACAGCTAATTTCATAACACTGAGACCAGAACATCTAAAACCCAAAACATCTAAAACCCATAACATCGAATTTCATAAAATCTAACACTACAAATCACATGAAAATAACAATCCCTCCACATATAATGACACCAAACTACCAAACACACTTTTTACTATGACTCTGCAGGAGGGATTGAGACAGTGGGGTTAGGAAATTAAAATGTTCCCACTGTAATGCCATCTTAGAGTTGGTATATTTAATTTATGGGGGGTGTGGGGGCAGAGACCCCCACATGGGGGGTAGAGGGGGGCTTGCCCCCTGCAGAAACATAGTAAAAAGTGTGTTTGGTAGTTTGGTGTCATTATATGTGGAGGGGATGTTATTTTCTTGTAATTTTTAGTGTTAGATGTTATGAAATTCAATGTTATGGGTTTTAGATGTTTTTCGTTTTAGATGTTCCAGTCTCAATGTTATAAAATTGGATGTTATGGGTTTTAGGTGTTTTGAAGTAGTCCAATTAAAATGAGGTCGATAAGAAAATGGTGAAAAGAGGCACAAGCAGGGGGAAGAACAAAGGGAAAGCAATATAGGAATGTGCAGGAGGGCGGTAGGAAAGAACCATAGCTATCCATTTCTTCAAGAGTGTAAAATGACAATATGTACAGAATATTAGCTGAAGTTGGAATGTCACCTCCACAAAGAGGGGTGACAATAATGCAATCATTTTGTATAGCCAATTGGAACAAATCAAGTGTGTCAAGAAGACACATGTCCAGAATGGAGAGCTTTGTTTGAGAAGATATTTTTCTTGTGGGACAGATGCTCATTTTTTTGGGTTCAGTAAGAGGGGAATGCTGTGCAAGCGGCAATGGTAGTTCTAGGTCAGGTAAGTTTGGTAGGTGAGGAAGCAAATGCAAAAGTACAGGGCAAACAAGACAAGACACTGGAATGGTGAGGGACACAAACGGTTGCGGGACACCATGATTGAAGTGAGGGAGGAGACAATGCAAGCTCATGCCCATCAAACTGGGGACAATGAGAATCTAGTCCTTAGCTGCAGGGCTGTCATCATTGTTCCCATACTCTGTTGGCTGCTGGAGTGTTTGATGTATTTTCCTTCTTTGGATCATAAGGGTATGCAGCATCTCCATAAGACATAATCATGCACCAATGGTGGGTACATGACCCTATGCATCACCCCTGGCATCTCATGTGGGTGGTGAAATCCCCACCTCTGCCAGTACGTCCACAGGGTATCATAGCACCAGCTGCCTGAGTAGTGTTACCTGAAGGTGCAGGTAGTGCAGGAGCAAAAGAGGCTGTACTGCCAAGTTGGGCCCCAGATGTGCTGGGTGTCAGTGCTGGAGCCGGTGGACCTGGGCAAGGTTGACCCACTGGGGTTGGCCTGCCTTGCTGTACTATGAAACATTTACTGATTTGGTACAGATAGATGACATAGAAACATGTTGATGACACATAATAGAAAAAAATAGATAAGGATTGTGGAGAGGCAAAAAAGAGAGAAAATTAGTGCCATCATATTTATCTGAAGTATTGTGTTTAAATATATGTCCTAACAACTAAAAACTATAATTATAGATTGTTCAAAGTATAATTTGCAACGTGCATATATTGCACATATGCTTGGTCTAATTATACAGATTACAGTTAACAGCAGGGCCATTAAGCCACTTGTATATAGTTTAATTTATGTAATATTATTAAATAAATGCAGTATTGTATAGTGGTTACTTGTGGGATTTCAGCCCACAACCTCTGACTAGAGTATTACACTTGACTCCTAAAGTTGTTTTTTGCTACAGACTTATGCATGCATAGTTGTTTTTACAGTTAGGATATGCATGCTCACGTTGTTACTACTGTATAGAAAACTGAAAAAAATCTTTATTATATTTTTACAATAATACTTCTCTTGTGCTGTATACATAGCACTTGGTTCCCTCAGTCTCTCCAAATGATCAGCATGAATCTGCCAATTCAAGTGAATTTCAGCATTAGCCATGAAAAGAAAAGAAAAATGAAAAGAAAAGAGAAGAAAAGAAGAGCATTATGCATACCAGCCTTGACTATATGTATCCTTTCATGTATTATAAATTCTCTTTATTAGCATAGTTACACAATTGTGGGATGTTGCTGATTTGAGAATTATCCAACCACTGGTTGAGCTTATTTCTCTTGCACCTTTTTAAGTTGTTGAAATGGTTCCTACAGTGCTCTCCACTGCATGGGATGCCAGTCACACTGGATACAGTCTTGACCAGACTATTTCAAGCCCCAAACTTGTACTGGGAGCCAGAATAGTCCCTCTGCAGAAGTCTTTGGCAGTGGTTCATTACCAAGAGTCCGGTACATATCTTGGACTCCTGAACACCCCACCTCTGTGCCTTAAATTGAGCACCTTCTCCTCTAACTCCAAACATGTCTAATCCCAAAAGTACAGCAATGTTAAATGCTGGTTTCTGGCCAATTCCTGTTATCATGTTTACTGGTAGTGCACATACCCAAGAAATGATGCCATCTGCATTTGTTTCATGTTAAGCAGACAACAGCAATGCCAAACAGGGAGGAAAGTGATTTTTTAAATTAGAAGGTTACTCTGACACTTGACATTAGTTTGATGGTGTGTGTGTTGCTGCAACTGTTAGGTGATATAACTTTGCAGACATACACTGGGGAAATTAATTTCATGACATGACACATTTTTATTTTGGGACCAAAAATGGGAGACACTCCAGAAACCAACACAAAGCACCAAAAATACTGGACTAAGAAAAAAGGACACAGTATCTCAATGCACTCCTTTATTTTGGTTTTATTTTGATTTATACAGTGTAGACTTCAAACCTATTCATAAAGGACAAAACATTTTCTTCCTCACCAGTGATTTTATATCTTTGCCACAGAGGAAATGCTTCTCAGAGCAACCATCTGCAACATCATCCACAGTACTAACAACAGTTGTTTGTACATGTATTAATTTCAGATGTAGTGCACATAGTCATCGCGCAACCATTTATGACTATTGCTTGCAAATTGCTCATGCTTGTGTTATCTGAGCAGTAATCTGAGACATGCAGTCTGTAAGGCATTTTGTAACATTGTCCTTAAAATGTGTAAGGATATTAAATGGCAATGATATACAGGTGTCAGCAAATGAAGGGGAGGTTGGACATTACTGAACAGAAACTGTGAAATGTGTGCTGCTTACTTACATTTAAAACCTTGATACAATTACTTCTACGCTTTGTAAGTCTAATCTGGCTGGCACATCCACTGGAGGTAGGGAAGTCAGTATTGCTGTTGTGTTTTCCTTCTCCCTACCAGTAATCATTCACAGCTGCAATCCATTATCAACAAACACTAAGGGAGTGCCTGCACTATGTTTACTTCTGCACATAGAGCCAAGTAATTGGGATTCAGCAATTCTAATGAGTTCACACCTCATTTGCACTCTCACTATGCTCACAGCCCTGAATCTACACCATAAAAAGGGAACCGTGTAGCTAAGGAACCTGAAGGTGAGGAGACTTGTTTATGTGGATAAGACAAAAGAGGATATTACTTTGGGATATATCTACAAAGAAGATACCAACCTTGATAAGGTATGCTTACATTTTTCAGCTATATACTACATATGCTGGAAGATCATTAAGAAAAATCTGTTACTATATACATACGTAGATATGTATGCATGTATATATATATATATATATATATATATATATATATATATATATATATATATATATATATATATATACATATGTATATATATATATATATATATATATATATATGCATTAGCAAATGCTACTTTTATTTGTGTGCATATCTTAGACATGTACTGATGGCATGTTTGTCAGGGCATTTCACTTTCTCAGATGCACAACCTTATTAACTCTTATCAGAAGTGCAAATGTTACAACTATTTTTCTCTGCACATGCTTCTATTGTTATTTATATGAAATGTAAATGTACTATATTTTCAGTGACACATGGGTGTTAGCTTTCTAGGAGGCTCTAAGGAACCTCTAGGGAAGTGATGACCACAGAAAGATATGACCGGCAATAGCATAAAATGGAGTGTTCTTTGATAAATCTGCACACATGTTTCAGGGACAATCTATTTGATAGCATGTTTAGCATTTCACTGATGGTTTCTTAGCAAAGTGTGTCATTTGCCTGTTCTTTTGGGGGTACTGGGAGTAAATTTGCATTTCTGTTTTGGCACAAACAAGATTTTTGCTATTGTTACTCTTCTTGTTCTGGATCCAATCTAGCATTATGTGTGATTGTAATATATTATAACCACACAATTCCTGTTTTTATATATTTGAATATCTTGACTGCGTTATGTTTCTCCAATGGGTAATAGTAAAATGCTACCTCTTATGTGTTATATCAAAACTGGATTTTTAGTTATGTGATACTTATGTGTATTATCCTTCTTTTGTGTTTAGAGCACCTGGGACTATGGCACCCAGATGCCCCAATCCCAAAACCCACCCCACTTTCAGTGACCCTAAGAAAGAGGTCATTGCAAAAGCCTTTAGGCAACATGGTGCCTTTTTGCATGAGAGGAGATATGGAGATATGTCAGGCAGAATTCAAATTTGGCAGCAGATAGTTGCTGATGTGAACACAGAAGGCAACCACAGCAGGACATATGATCAGGTGTGCGATAGGGCTACTGATGTGATTTCATCTGCATGGAGGAGAGCAGCTGCAGTGGCCCATGATATGATGGGTACCAGAAGCCTGCTACAGATCTAGCACTAACAACAAAAGACAAGTTCCTGTCTGCTCTCAGGGATCCAGACAGCTCACTGGAAAGTACACAACAGCATATCATTGACGTTGGTGCTACTGTTTCAGGTAGAACAGGTATGTTTGAGGAGGAGCTTCCAGGTTGGCTTATCTATCTCAGTTGTGAAATACTTCTTGTATAGTAAAATATTGACAGCAATACATAATTTCAGCTTAACATTAAATTCGTTGGGGGGGATAGTGGGATAGTTGTAGATTGACTTAGTTAACAACACATTAGGATTGATTACACATGGGCTTAGGTTGGACTTTTAATCTAAGTTCTTGCTAAAAGTATCATTAATGGGCATATGAAGTGTAATAAGTATTAACCCCTGTGTTACTGTTGACTGTGATGATGGTGTCCTTACCTTTTGCTTAACATTTTCAAGGACCATCATCAATGGGAAGCATAGGATCATCTGCACCTCATTATGTCATTAGTGATGCACAGTTCAAAGAAATATTTATTTTATCCATACGTGTGATGTGGGTGTCAGGACTGCAGTGTGTATTGTTGTACTGTCTGTAGTAGTTGGACCACTGTTAGTTTGTTAGCATACATATGACTATAGTAGTGTAGCTATTAATTTCCTTCCTGTGTTTGTTACTTATTATCACAGGTGATCCTGACAGTGGAAGTGTAGAACTCTTACCACCTGATGCCAGAGTATTGGTAAACTCTGATAATGATAGTGGCCAAACAGAGGCACAATTGGGAGGTGAAGAGGTTGCATCTGACACTGAGGTTGACATTTAGCCATCCCATGTAATTCCATCAGACACAGTCAGTAGGTTTAGGCAAACCCATTCCAGTGAGCTCTCTGATATCAGACAGGTGGAAGGAGAGACACTCAATCAGGGAAGTGTGGTTACTGTGGCTTCAGTGCCTGTTGGCTCTGGCCATAGCCAAAGTGTAGGTGAGGTTCCATACAGGAGGGTTGTTAGGGATGCTCAGTGGAGGCCTGCTGTCCACCCTCCACCTGATCCAGGTGTGTGCTCCTTTGCCACTTGACATACATTTAGGGCTCTCATGGAGGTATATGCACATTCCTATAGGTCCTCCAGAGAAATGCTTAGGGTTGTAGATGTGACACAGGCTGACATGCATGCTGCCTCCATCATGCTGGATGGACTGGATAAATGACAAATTGGACCAGACAGTGTCTGTGCTGAAACATCTGCTGGAGGGGGGAGCAGCATCATTCTGGGAGTAGGTTATCCACATCATATTTTATTAGCTGACACAGCCGGGTCTGATCACAATTCCATAGTGGTATTACTTACACTGCTGTGTCAGTGGTCAAGGTGTCCATACACAGACATGGCAGGCCATGGAGTCATGGTCCTGGTGTCCTCGTGAAGGGAGCTCATCCAGCAGACATCAGTCACATTTATGTAGCTGCAGTGCAACTGACCAAGTGCATGGACATGCCAGTGCAACTCCTAGCAGAGCCAGTTCTCTTGGTCGGGTATGACAATGATGAACTGCCACATCTACCATGCATGGTTCACACCTATTTGACATACCAAGACAGTGATCTATGACAGATCTTGGCTGTGTTCCTGCAGACATTTACACAGCAATTTAACCTGGAGGAACCATACAGACACATACACAACATTTACATGGCTCATCCATGAAGCTTAAACCTCATTTTGTCTCACTGGGCATTTGTTACTTAATCCAAATGTCTGTCTGTTTCTCTTTCTTACACACACTCACTGACCTTTTGAGTCAGCCTGGGTTTCCTGCCCCCCACACACACACACACACACACACACACAACACCCTGTCCAAGTGATGATTACTGTGCCAGATCCTTGTTTCTATGTTTTGGATTTAGGGATACATAACATTTGTGTCTGACGCTCAGGGTGCATAGGTGACTTAGTTCTTAGTATATCTTTGTGATTGTACTTTGATTATACTTTTGACATATTTTGAACTTAGAAAGTTATACAGTTGATAGCATCAAATATTTTTTGCATCAGAACTTTTTATAATCTTTTTGAGGTTTGTGAAGTCTGAAACATGAAATTCATTATTTTTAAACTTCTCTCTCTTTAATGATTTTTCAGAACAAAAGCATGATGGCAAACTGATGGCATTCAGTGACCATCAGTACTTTTGAGAGGTACGAATGTGTGAATCTTTGATGCCTGGGCCTACAACTTGATAGATGGTGCATGTATTCACATAAGTTTGCTGCCACATGCTAAAGTTATTTCTGTACAAATCAACCAAATTCTCCTTGCTTACATTGCCAAGTAACAACAAACAAGGATATCTCATTCATTCCTATAATTACACAAAACACTCCAGGTTCAACACTTACCTTGTAAATCCAGCAGTTGCAACAGTTTTAGTTCAGGGCTGACTTTGATGCTAGAAGTACACAGCCATTACATGGGTAGGTAAAGGCTATGAGAGTTGCCTGGCATCAATGTTACTATATGTATGAGCATAGGCTGAAGGTTTTAACTCCTTAGGTGTTGAGTAAGTGTACTATGCATTGTCTCTTGGCCAATACTAGGGCATATTGTGCATGCATATTTAATTCTGCCTGCACCCACAGCAGCTACTGGTTCCCGCTTTGATTCCTCACCTGTGTATGGCTGTGTTGAACTTGCCATTGGTGGTGGGATGTGTGCCCCTTCCCCTTGTTGATCCTGCTTAAGCTGCTTTCTCAGGATGATGTTGTGTAGCATGGCACAGATGGTGAATATTTCAGTACATATACATGGATTGTACTGCAGGACTCCCTCAGATGTATCTAGATACTGGAACCGTGACTTCAGCAACCCAAACACATGCTCTATGATATTTCTGGTTTGAGCATGTGCCTCATTATTGTGTTCTTCAGTGGGTGTGTGTGCATTTCTGATGAGCATCATCAGCCATGGTTCCGGTGCATAACCTGTATTTCCCAGTAAATGACCCTATGGGATATCACTTCTAGTGAACATCTGATATAGTTGGGAGCTGTGCCAGATATGTGAGTCATGGTATTTGCCTGGTTTGCAGCATACACATTAAAGATGATTCCCTTGGCATTACATACAACTTGGCAATTCATAGAGTGGAATTCCTTTCTATTTATGTAGAGCCTTCCATGTTCCCCAGTTGGCACCTTAATTTCTATATGTATACAATCTATAGCCCCAGTATTTCAGGGTAGTGTGCTACAGGGATGAACTTCTGCATATTTGTGGCACTTTCCTCAGGATTATGGGAAAAATATACGTGGTCACTGGCATATTGGAGCATAGCATTCCAAATTGGTAGAGGATCCTGGATACTGATGCCTGTGACACCCCCAGCATGTCCCCTATTGTTCTCTAAAAGGTTCCTGTATCTAAAATTATAAGTGCTACACATACCTTTGTCTCCACTCGTATGGGTTTCCCTCGGTTTACCCTGGGTCTGAGTTGAGACAATAGAGGTTGCAGGGTTGCTGTGGTATGCCTAGAATTAATAACGGTAGTTTGAGAAACTGTAGATCATATTATGAACTGAACAGAAGAAGTAAAAATCATGAGAGAAAATCCATTTGACACAATTGGACATGAAATATTATGAGGAATAATGAAAGAATATAATATAAGTGAGAAAATTAGGAAATTATGTATGTCAGTGTGTAGTGCTAGTAAAGTAAATATACTTGTAATTGTCTGGTCAAGAGTTACATATGATGAGTGTAGTAAGACAAGGATATCCAATGAGTTGTACACTTTTTGCATTAATTATGAATGTGAAAGTATACAAAATAAATTACAACATAGATGAGTCTGAGTATATAACACCTGAAAGGTTAAGAATTCCTGCTCTATTGACATATCCATATGACATTATAATAACCACAAAAACAAAATTTGGATAAAAGAAGTAATAATTTACACAAATGTTTGTCTAGAGATGATAGGGATTGCTTTAAATAAAGAGAAATATAAAGGTTTAGGTGATGCAGTAAAGATTAGGATATATTTTTACAATGAATGAAATTCTTGTCTTAGGTATCAAATTTAGGATAAAGATGTAAATAGAATTTAATGGGAAATAACAGAAGAAGTAAAGCAAACATATTTATCTGGAGAACATATCAATTATCATTCAGAAAAAGGGCTTATTTGATAAATTCAGTGCTGATGGGAAAATAGTATTCTTAGTAAGTGAATTTTTGTTGCCAACAGCATTTGAAAAGGGATTTCTCCATATAATATTTTTTCACATATATGGGGTTCTAGATTAAATCCAGTAAAAAGAGGAGTTTTGTATGTAAATAAAGAAGGAGGCTTAGGGTTAATTAGCCCAGTGGTATATGCTGATTCATTAAAATTGCACAAAGTGTTAAAGCAGATAAATGAAAAAGATGATAGATTGGTAAACTGTAACATATACATATTATAAATTTGGGGGTATGGTACAAAAGAATAACAGAGAAAAGAAGTGTATAAAGGAAAACATAAAATGCAACCATTTTGTAGAAAATAAAATTGGATGATATAGAAAAGGATAGAAAGGTATGGTATAAGAATGTAATGATAACACATTACTATGTAAAACAATGACAAAATCTAACAGTTGAAAAAATTAAAACTATAAAGATATGAAGCAAATTATGTAATCAAAACATAGAATGTCAAGATATTTTTGTGGAGACTGGTAATAGATAAACTGCCAGTAAAAGGAAATATGCCACATAAAAAGAAAAGTGATAGAATAGGTTTACATTGTCACTAAGAGGAAACTACAGAACATGCGTTTCTGAAATGTAAAAGAGTAAATATTTATGGGGGAAACTAAGTAAAGAAAATATTTTTGATGATATAAAAGAAGTAGCTAAAATAAACTTGGATATGATAAAAATGGACATTATAAGAATAGAAGTAAAGAATATGTTAAAACAGTATATAAAAATTTATTTTATGTTATATGGGTTATACGGAATGAAAGAATAAATGAAATTATGTTTAATGGCAAATGGATTTTAGCAACAATATGAAGTAAAATCAGATGGTGGCATGGAAAATGGACTGGGGTCTAATGGGGATGAACATTTAGCATGATTGTAAAGGAAATTATTAATATGTGTAAACAGGTTTGTATATTTATATATTTCTACATATGTAAATATTGTAAATATGAAACTATTTTGTAAATAAGAGTTATTTTGTATATAGATAAAGGAACCCTATTCTTTTCAATAGATGCCATGGGATCTTTTCCTCTACCTGAACTACCACTGACTCAGGCAGATGGGATCTCAGTTAAATATATCATCTGAAGGATAGCACAATCAGGAGTGAAGCAGTGCAATGTCAGTACTGGAAGTCAATCTAAACTTGGGGGAGTAGAACTCATTGATCTTCCGGCACCAAAGGCAAGTATGGGCCACTAACACTGACACAGGCTAGGATTGGATTACTAAGATTTGTAGAGGTACAGCAAAATTCAAGGGGTATAACTTGGATTACTGATAAGATGGAGCTAAAAGAGAATTAGGTGGGCATATGTGGCACAGCTATAGGAGAGGGACAAAAAGGCTTCTTGGTATTATGCCAAAGAGTGAAATGATATAATCATTTTGGGTTAAGGGCATAAAGTACATAAGACTAGAGAGTTAATATTTACATAAAGAAAGTAAAATTGAATTTCACAGCTAATGCAACTGATATTATTAGCAGACATTGCTTAATTATTTTAGTAATATTACATCACAACAGCCTGGAATTCTGGTACCTTTATTTATAGCAGTTTTGAAACCAATAATGTTAGTATAATGGTTACACAGGTGATATTATAGTTCAAATTGTATTCTGTAGGTCATATAAGTCTTTCTAGGTGGCATCTTATGAGGAAAACAAGACCTTGTTTGGAATCAACAACCATTCTACTGATATGATTATGAAATCTCGCAACAAGAAATACAGACCACAAATGTTGGGTCAGAAATGATCAAACCCTACCTATATCATGTAAGTCAGTGATAGACTTCAAAACAAAGGTTTTTTTTGCAGTTGCCCACTTTCTGCTCCACCCAACCATATGGGGTGGCATGTCCCAACATACCTGCAGCTTATATATACCAATTCCATGGTCACACAACCTTGGGGAAGGGATACATTTCTCAGAATCGCAAACATTATTCTAGAGCAATGCATTTTTTGCCTTTTTTCACCAAGCATTGGAGTGTTTCGCTGTGAGTATAAGTGGGTAAGCCTCATAAAGAAATAAAGGCAATCTATTAAACTTAGGTATTCCAATACTTTTCTCACTCATACCACATTTCAGACATGCACAGTTTCTGTGTGGAATACATTTCCCTTATTACTTTTATATATTTAGAGGTTAAGGCAGAAGATCTTCAGCACAAGTACTGTTAGCCTCTTGATGAGGGTGAAAACTTGCAGCTTGCCTACATTGTAACAAAATTTTGACAGCTTATATCTTACAAAACTATACTCTTCCTGCTGCAGTTTTGCAACAACCATCCCGTGGTCCTATTTGTCGTGAAAGTTGATAATTGTGTCTGAATGCCCTTATTGCAGCTTGTCTTACTTTTCTTAGCTTCAGAACAGAAGTTAAACATTGCAGCTTTTCTTCATTTATAGGAAATAGGTTCTTTCTTCCTTTGATAGATGGATATTTACTAATTACATACGTGTTAACATATATGGTGACTCCATGTGCATTTTCATCTTTCCTTTGTGACATTATCCCTATATTTGACAGTTAGAAACCTTGAACATATGTTTCACTGTTTATATAAATGTTCAAACCATATTTCAAGTACTGCACAGGCATTTGGATTACATGGCCATGCTAATGGCTGACATTTAATTTATATGACCATGCCCATACTTACAGCTCAGGAGTCATTTACCTTATACTTCTGAGGTTTAAATAAATACATTTGTGTCATTTTGCATCCCATTTTATATAATTAGAGGAATCAGAAACTACAAATTACAAATAGCCACATTCATTTCATGATTCATGTTAATATCTTCCAGTTTTATGATGTTAAATACCCTATTAGGTTGTATCCCTTTCTCATCCAAAACAAAAGATGTAGACCTTTAAGATATGTGTCTTTTAGTTTTGTACCATGCATTCCTATTGCTCTTTAAAACTTCATATGGATACTATAAGCAATGATGTATTCAGCTAAGAGTATAAAATCCTGATAATCCTTGTTTTATTATAACAACTGTCCCCCATATATTTTACTGTACAACATTGTAAATTTATGCAGCATTGTTGAATATTCCACTGAATTTAAGAGGGTATCCTTCAAAATAGTTCCAGTAAGGCACAGGCAGCCTGCTATAGTTCAGCCTAGTATGTTTATTTTATTTTATTTTACTTTGTTTTATTTATGATTCAGCACAAACAATATTTATTGAGATGGACATTATTTAATATTATGCAATAAAAGGTTATTACTATTCAAAAACGTGTACACTGATTGGACAGCCCAATCAGTGTGCCCATTGTCAATCCAGCATAAACCAAAAAAAAAAAAAGAAATCTGGCCGCTAAAGTATTGTTCAGCAGCTGTTTTTTAGTTGAAATATGCATTAGAAACTTACCTTTACATTTTAGGATGGACAAGACAAAATATGAGAAAACTGAGGGAAGTTCTGCAAAGCTCAACATACACAAAACGTATGGTTACCTCTTCTAGTGCTGACCATATGGCCTGTAACCATACTTCTCAACTGTTCAAATTTTTTCAGAGTATACCTCATTTTCCTTATGGTTTTACCCTTTCAATCATAACATTTTCAGTTTTTCTGGCAATCATGTCAGACTGTTGGAGAAAAAACAACAATGGTGGCAGAGAGAGAGACAGAGAAAATGATATGGATATGCTCCCTTCTTTTACTACTCTTGCTCTGCACAGATGTACTGAATAATCATACAGACACACGCATCATACACGCGTATAGTATATCACAATGAACTTGAATCAACTTGATGAAGTGGAGGAAGAGTAAAGTACCATTATAGAAAGAAATTATTTAAGGAACATAAGCAATTTCTATCTTAAATAATATCATTAATTAATAGCAATAACCTTTGACTGAATGTGGGTATCACAGGATTTGTCCTTTTGATTAAATCACTTTAACCATTGGTAAATCCTATCATAACCACTTCCAGTTGTGGGTTATTTCTAAAGCATTCTGCAAAGGCTGGAACATTGTTTTCCTGAAGCTTATAACTAACTGTTTAAGCTTAATTCAATCACTGTTTGTAAAGCAGTTTAGCTGTCAGACTTTGATGAGAAGGTAGGTCACAAGCATACAGTAGTTAGCTTTCTATGATAATGAACATAATAGCCACACTTCATCACATTAGTAAAGAATTGGGTATCAGCAAACATTACTTAAACGTGTATATAGACAAAATCAATTTTATGTAATAAGGCCAAACTATGATAACAGGGTTAAATGCTTAGACTTCATTAAATTTAGTCGATAGTCACAAAGCAATAAAGAATATTGCATTCATTAATATAATGAACTCTGTTATTTTATCTGCTGCTCAGCAGAAATTCTACATAAATGGAGATGATAGCTTTATTAATACAACAAATGAGCCAGCAGAAATTAGAAATATAATTAACATCAGTCGGAAATCACACAGTAGATATTGTTAAAGAAAAAAGTAAAAGGTGAGATGAGGGCAACCTAAGCTCAGATACTAATTTGGGAAGGAATCATTCAGAGAATCAGTAACACTGTCTTAAAGGATTGTTTTTGCAGTTTTATTTAGTTGCATACTGAGTCTGCTAGTGTTTGCCTTCTATGAAGAGTTAGGCAAGCTGTAAATAGAATGAAAAGTAATCAGAGACAGAAACCACTTCATAAAGCTTGCCCATGTTTTTCCTGTGTGTGCCTGTGTGTTCCTGCCTTTGTGTGTCTGTAATTAGCACAGAATGCAGTTTCAAAAGTGTAACATCCAAGTGAGAAAGAACTTTTTCAGAGGGTATTGGATTTGTTACTAAGTGATATTGACTGCCTAATGTATTTCTGTAACAGCACCTGAGTGCATAGTACAGCCTGCTTCTCCACTATCCTTTGCATTCTTTAAGGAACAGATACCTGAGTCTTGCTCAGTACATAAAAAAACTCCTGAAAGTCTGTCTCTCTGCTCTGTCCATATTGTATGATCTTGTTCTGTAAAGCTGGCAGCAGTGGTTTATTAAGCGCTATGTTTCGTCAAGCCTATTTTTCTTTTCACACTTTTATCTGTGATTAGATCTGCTCTTGGAAAACACCACAAATTTGCATATTCTTATTTCTGTATCACAAGTGTAGGTTGCATATTTGAATGTGTTGCTGCCATCCTGCTTAGGCTTTGTCAAATATATATGCTGCATGGATGGTTATTTTCTTAAATTTCTGCACCAAGTGTCTTTACGGTATATGCAGATGATGGTCTTCCATATTGCAGATACTGTGTTTCAGATACTTCCATTTTTATTGTTACTTGAAATTGACATAAATCTCATATTTCAGACTCTCTCTCTCTCTCTCTCTCTCTCTCTCTCACACACACACACACACACACACACACACACACACACACACACACACACACACACACACATGCACACAAGTAATGACCTTAACATAATTCAAGAAAGTGGTCTATCCTCTTGATATATGCATATAAATTATCTTTTGTTTTAAATTACTTTAAAAGACATTTTCTTCTTATTTCTATGAATATGTGGTGTTAAAAAGTGTATTTTAAAAATAATGAAACTTGGTTATAAACCAAACTGCACTTTTAATAACAAAAGTAAGCAAGGTAATAAAACCCAGTAAGCGCATTCGTCTTCTAACAAACAAGACTTCATCAGACTGAATTTAAAAAGAGCTGTGGAGACAGGCAATGACAACAATGCTTTAGGTAAACATTATAAAACAAGTGATTGTATAGTTGATTTTAAAATTTTGGTATTGGGAACTATTACTGATTATGAAACAAAGTTCAATGCAGAAGAAGAACTTGGATGGTTGGAATGCAAGTGGCAGGTTAAGTTGAATGCCTACTATCCTCCAGGGCTAAACAGCAGAGAGGATTTTGTAGCTTATTTGAAGAGGAAGGGGTTAAAACATTAAACCTGTATGGCCATGTGATGTGGGGTTTTAGTATTTAAATGAATGATGGTGTTATTTTAAATTCAGTCTGATGAAGTCTTGTTTGTTTGAAGACGAAAGCGCTTACTGGATTTTATTACCTTGCTTACTTTTGTTATTAAAAGTGCAGTTTGCTTTATAACCAAGTTTCATTATTTCATTATTTTTATTTCTTCAGTTATTTGGTTTTGCATATCACTGTATTATTTTGTCTCACATTATGTAGAATATTATATGCAGGTCGATCTGCCTGAGATAGCCGGGACATACCTCCATCATGCAATGCATAATGGAAATAATCCAATAAATCTTGGCAACAGCTATAAAAATTATATAATGCATGAAGAGCCCCAGTGGGATTATTATCCCCATACTAATCTTCTCCAGTGGAGCATCAAACCCCGTTTACATTCACTGATATCCAATGCCATTGCCCTTACAGACTAAATACCACTATCTCACTTGATCACCATAACAACTGTCCAGTAGGAGGATGGCATTCCAAGCCTAGTGTCATAGTTAAATAATATCAGTGTTGTGCATGGCCACTATGATCAGTGTGGATTGTGCACCCCCAGTTCATTTGCTCCGACTGATCTCTACATTATTTATTTATCTATTTATCTATTTATTTCTTTATCTATTTTAATTGGTAGGCACTTTTTGTCCCTCTGCCTGCCAAACATCAAGTGATTCATCAAAGGGATATGAGTCTTTTCATTCTCCTACACTAAATATCAGTTCTGGGGATGAGAGGCAGTCCAAAGCAGACCAACATCCATACAGCCATGAGGGTACCTTGTGTACCTGTCCATGTCCACTCTCACCAAGCACTGCTGTGTAGATGACACTCTCATAGCCTGAGGACTTGGCTTATTGTCCTCTAGAGAATGGCACCTATTGTTGTAATTTTCCATATAAAACTAATTCTGCTATTTTTCTCAAGTTTCAAGCTTTGTGTGGAGCAGTTAATTTGCCCACTTTGACACGTTACCCCAAAAGTGTTGTTTTAGATCATTCCTAGATCTCTCTCACAGCACAATAACTCCAGATTTAGTTAGTCACAACCCCTCTTGCACTGATCTCGTAGATCAAATTAAAAAAAAATGTGGATTTGCAGCAATGGATGTGTAGTTTCCTACTGTGTCTGTAGCCAGTCTGGTGGAAATGGGCATCTGGAGACAAAACAGCAGTTGTCTCATGTTTACTGACAACCACCTTATCCTTAAGTAGACTGGCACTGTATGTGTTTTTTTAGCCAAACTCTCATATACAGGCTCTGATATCTCCAAACAGGTTGCCAGCAACACACACACTACACCTGCTATGGATCAGACACATAAACTCACATATGATGAGGCTCTTAAACACAGTTTGCCCAAACCTCAAAGGCCTTCTATATGCTGTCAGCAGGAACCTTCCAAATACTCCACAAAGACAAGAGTTTCCTGGACACATGCACAACCACATCTCACAATGTCTCAACATCTAAGCCATTAAGGCAAATTACCACACAACACAATATAATGCCCATTGGAGACTGTTGTGAAACACATGGATGCCCCATTGACCAGACTGAGCAAGTATACAGTCTCAGTCAGCTGACTATCAGGGCCAAGGATCTGCCAGATCACACACATGCTCAGACATTAAACCACAAGTACCAGTATGACTGTTATAGTCCATGTTGATATTAATGACTTGAGATGTACCTCCCTGTACTATTTGAAGAGAGACATGTTTCAGGTAGGAATGAGCCTAGCACTAAGCAGCATCCTACCTTCTCCAAGGATGTTATCACAATATAAACAGCAGATGGTTGATTTTAACAATTAGCTTGGGTATTGGTGTCATTCTAAGGGGATCCAGTATTTATCAGCTTGGGATGACATGATTGACAGACCACACTACCTTGCCAGGGATGGTCTGCACCTGTCTCCACTAGGCTTTTAGATATTGGCCAAAACATTATCCAGCCCTACAGTGCCTTTTTTAGGCAATGGAAATCCGATAAACCTTCAGACATAGTAAACTCTACTAAAGGTAAACTAAAAGTGTTATTTCTCAAAAAGAAGCTTAGCTCCCTGGAAGCATTCCTCACCCTCCAGAGTATTGACTTCTGTGCAGTTACTGAGACATATCTAAAACTGCTGAAGACACCCTGGGCAGTTGAAGGCTATAATTCCTTCCACACATTTAGACTAGTTACTGCACAAACAGGGGCCAGAGATGTATCCATCTACAAAACAGTAAGCACATCTCAACACTAGTCAAACAATATGACACACTTGAGCTACTCCATGTCCAATTAGCGTAAGGTAAAGTCCCATACCATATCCTTGCTAGCTATAGGCCCTGGCTATTACCCAGGATAACCATACCACATACTTGAATGTACTGAAGTCATGCCCAATTAGCCTAAGGTAAAGTCCCATACCCTATCCTTGCTAGCTATAGGCCCTGGCTATGACCCAGGATAACCATACCACATACTTGAATGTACTGAAGTCACTCACCATTCAGACCAACACCTTATTCATGGGTGATTTCAACTATTTCACCAAAAACTGGGATGCATACACATCCATTAACATACAGGATCAATGATTCCTGGATTTTGTCAATGCAAACACCCTGGGACAGCTAGTCTGCACACCTACAAGGGGAGCAGATATCCTACATATGGAACTCACAAATATGAGAGAATGTTGTACACCCCCTAGTGTAATGTTGTCACAGGTCAGATCAGCTCACAAGGCAGTCACCCTTGAAATAAATATAAAGTCTGAACTCCCAGCAAACACCAGAACCTTTAAGAACTTTTCCAAGGCTGACTACTTCTTATTAAGCAATGGCATAACAGAATTCCAAGCCCCTGCAGAGAACACAGTTGCCTATGGGGAAGTGTTTACAAAAACCTTGTATAAACATACCAATAACTACATAGAAACAACAGTACCAAATCAAAATAAACTTAGGACAAACTCCAAAATAAAGTCCCTTGGTGGAATCCCTGGATAAATAGGCTGCAAAACCAAAGAAAGAAAATCTTGTCTAAAAATAGGAAGGGCTATATTCAAAAAACAAACTTGCCTAATCAGTCTCAACAAGGAACTCTGGGGACAAATCAAGTCCACCAAAACCATCTTTGAGACAAAAATAGTTTCCCAGGCTAAGGATAATCATATAGCATTTTTCAGTTAAGTGTTTAGACTTATGGGAATACCCAATAGTGTGATGAACTAATAGGAAATGGAACTCCCTATACATAACCAAAGGTTATAGCAAATTTGCTGTCTAATAAACTTAGCTCCAATTTCATACTCCTGTCATACGCAGTTACCCTCCAGGAAATAACATTAACCATCTATCACTAAAGAACAGATCCACACTGCACTCACTAAAACTAAAAGCACTGCATAATTGTGTCCTGATAATATCCAAGGATGCCTCCTAAATAGCTTGAAACACAAACTGCAGGGCCACTAGAATCTCTGTTCAAACACAACCTCCAGACAGGCATCATCCATAGGGAATGGAGGACTGCAGTGGTAATCTCTCTACACAGAGGGGTCCAACAACATAGCCAGGGAACCATAGACCCATAACATAGACTAGTCAGGGCCATGGAAAGAATTATAATCGACCTGAGAAACAAAGACATAGGAAATATTCAAACACTTTATCCATCCCAGTTTGGTTTCGTCAAAGTTAGGTTATGCCTAGTGAACCTGGTGGACTTCTTCAAGAAAGTCACTAGAGCCATGAATGAGGGCAAAATGGTACATACTGCCTACCTTGACTTTTCTAAGGCATTTCACACAATACCTCACTCAGATATTATAGACAAACTCACAAATGTAGACGTAAATCCTTGAGTCACCCAATAGATAGCCAAATGGCTCATGGATAGGACACATGAAATCAGGGTGTGGGAATTCATCTCCAGGAGGCCTGTTAGTAGTGGTTGCCCACAGGGCTCAGTAATTGGATGTCTCCTGTTTGGAATATACTTCATTGATATAACACAAATGTAGAGAGCCATTGCCTGACCAACTGTACTGACAACTGCAAGCCGGGTGCAGTTATTGAATCCATGAATAACTGGATATCCTCCCGGAGGGTCTGACACAGACAGCTAACAGGTGCTAGAGTAATGGCCTAAACCTCAAGGCAAAAAAAAATGTATAATTATACCCTTTGAGAAGACAACCACCCATGCAAATTACAACATTGCTAATGTTTACTTAAAACAGACCCAGTGGTAAGATATTTGGGAACTCAGGTTGACAGTAACCTGAACTTTGATCACCATGTGTTCACGGTGCAGAGAAAATCCTTTTACATGGCAAAAAATTATAAGTAAGAGTATGGCATACAGATCTAAGGAGATCATAGTCCCACTATACTCAGCCCTGACTAGACCAATAATCGAGTACAATGCACCTTTCAGCATGTACCTGACAAGGCATTAGCAACGGCTGGAGTGGTCACAGAGGTTCCTCATTAAAAGAATACAGGGTGTAAATTACATGTCCTATGTGATTTGCATCAAAGCCCTGTTCCTGTACTTGGTCTACTAGAGACTACTCAGGGGAGATCTATGCCTAACCTACAAGGCATTCTCTAATCCAGCCCTGATGGGTCTGCTACACATCTGCAAAACAAGCAGCACTAGAATTACCCAATGTATGAATCTAAACCTTGTCTGTGAGATAAACAAAACATATTGGTGGGACAGGTGTGTGTCACAGTGATTACCCCTTCTCTGGAACAGAATCCCCATTTATGTAAAGCACAGCTCTTCCTTAGGCCTTTTCAAATGCAATTTGAACCAATCGATGATAAATCACAAATTTATTCCTGGCTTGCCACATGTGCCCTTATGGACAGGGGCAGTTTGTAGAAGACATAAAGTACAGAGTTATATCAAATCCATTCTAGCCTGTAGGCACTGTCAAATGGGAAAATTGGAGCTTGAATAGTTATTTTTAAATAGTGCCTAGGCCATTAGCCTAGTAACCTCCTATGATCCTATGATCCGTTTTGGTTCCATCCTGCATTGCTTTACTTTGTTTGCTTGTACCTTACCTGCCATCAGTGTTGCACACGTTTCCTGTCTTAAAGATAACACTAGTCGGTGCGATCTGCATGGATCTACACTTGATGCTACTTGGCTTACACATAGGTACACAGGACAACAGAAATTATATAATACAGTTCCTTGGACTAACAGGTTTTGTAATGCTGTTAGCTTGAGCATTAAAGACTACATGAGACATTTTGTCAGGTGAAGTTGTTTAGTACCAGCCTGATCACAGCCAGGATCAAAAGTTGTATCATTTTTTTTTCTAATAGGTTGAAATTACATTTCTGAAAATAGAACTGTGAGAAAAAATAATCTTATTGCACTTTTCAGATGTTTAGAACAATGAATAGATCCAGATGGAATATGCGAGTTTTTGGGTTTGTGCGTGTGTGTCTATGAGCACACATAACAACCTAATGTCATACCCCATAGCCTGCCATTAAAATGTGAGAGTCCAATACAATTGAACTAGTATTAATCTAAGGCTAAACACAGTCATCATTAGTACAAGTTATGCAGAATAACATTTCCTGGAAGAATAAATCACAAGAATTAAAAATGTGCTAAAAAATTTCTTTCATCCAAAGGAAAAAAACAAATAGTTAATATAGCTTTTACAGCAAAATATATCGCATACCTCTCAACTGTCCATATTTTCACAGAACGTTCAGATATTTGTCTCATATTTTTGGTCTCTTCCTCATAAAATTTGTTGTTTTCTAGATTTTTGTGGCAAATCAGTGAGGATGGAATTCACTAAATAATGACAAGCGTTTGAGTTTCAGACTTCATATCCTTCAGAAAATGCATAGTAACACACCGCCTTTTATTCTAGCAACTTTCTAAGTTTATAAGATCAAAATGTAATATCTGTCCCTATTTTTGGGGCTTTGTATCTCCATTAGTTTTGGCTTTGTCCAGATTTTTTGTGGTAAGAGGTTGAGAGTTATGTATGCAAGACTGTTTTAGTTAATATTCAAAAATTCTCAGATTATAATGAAAATGCCATGCGCTACCGAAGGAATAGGATGCTAGAAAATAAAATGTGGTCATCTCTAAACAACTTAGGCAGACGTGCATACAGCTTGACCTTCACAGCCACTAAAAGAAGCATATCTTTAATGGGATCAGGTTCGCCTGTTGTCCAAGTTGGAAGAAGTTGTCTGTAATTGGAGGTTAGTATAAAATGCCTTGGAAAGGTCTAAATAAGCAGTGTGAACCGTATGCTTATTATTTATTCCTTCATTAACTCTTGCAAAGAACTTGACTAAGTTGAGCAGACATAATCAGTCTTTAACTAAGCTGAAATTATGTGCATTCAGGGAGATAAGGTCATATATATCACCGTTTATTTCTTTTGCTGTAATACATTATAAAGCCTTGCAAATAATACTATAGAGGTTAATAGACTTGTTATTTTCAGGGACGGTAGGTGACCACCGTTATTCAAGAGTACCACATCCACATCTGCCAGTCTCCTCTCATCTGGGTGACAACCAGTGGAGAAACTCAAGCTGAAGAGTTGATGGAGAGGTTTTGCTAAAGGGAGCTTTACATTTCCCAGCAAGCATCAAGAGAGATACTGTCAGGACCTATAGAAGTAGTATTTTTAATTTTGGAATGTTCTAGAAACACTTTGTCCAATCTGTAGAAGAGGAGGAGCACAAGGGGGAATGGAGGGGAGAGAGTTGAGAGTCAGTGGAGTGAAGTTAAAAGGGAATTTGTCCACAAGAATATTAGCAATATCCTTGGGATAAGAAAAGGATGCACCTTTTAAGATAGGTTCAGTACACATTTGTAGGTTACTTCCAGTCTTCCTTATAGAGCTGAAGAAGGCCTTATGGTTAGCTTTCAATTAGCTGCAATCCTATATTCATAGCTGGCCTTAAATTTCATTATGTTAAGCTCAAGAGACTTACCAGTTTTTATTCCTTTTATAATGATGAAGTTGACATGTTTTAAAGATGGCCATGACCTTTTTTCTATTATTTTTATTACTGTTATTATTATTATTATTATTATTATTATTATTATTATTATTATTATTATTATTATTATTATAGAGTTTGTCAATTAGGTAGTTCCACCATACAGGTTTAGTTCTAATCTTGCAATTATGCTTACTCCGGGCTGATTGGGATTGCAAGGGAGTAAATTTAGAGCAGTAAGCAGTAGGCTCAGTTACAATATTTGCTTTGGAGCTGCCCAATTTCTGATTGTCAATAAAATCAGTAAATAGTAAATAACTGACCTTGGAGTAATCTTTGAACATTCATTACTTGCTTTCTCCTTTTAACAGTATAGCAAAACTGAACTTACAGCTTTATATTATATTACATGTTGACTTTTAGAACGTGTAGTTGTTGTTTAAGCAGATCCAATGAACTTTAGCAGGTGCCACATTTATTATTTGCATTCCCTGTTGCTTGGGTAGGTGAGGTCTTAAGCTGGAAGGTGCAGGGGATTATGGAAATGTGCAGTGCTGTATTAATCATGTGGAAAGGAATGCCCTTAGCCTTAGACAATCCAGTAAACAAGGTAAGAGAAATACATGCATGGTGGTCTACGGAGCAAGTAACCATCAAGGAAGGAGAACAGTAGGCAAGAAACTATTTACGGTGCATAACAGATATTATAGAAGAAAGCTTATTGGGACGATGAGGGAAAGAGGAAGGTTAGTTGTTCTGGGCAAGGGCTATCAGTGTGCCTCAAAAGCATTTACACAAAGTCTTGGCAGTCATAGGAAAGCAAACTGCCTGTTATACCTCCCTGCTGAGCACAGCTAACAGCTTTGAGCTAGCCTTTTCTTTGATCTTTCTTCATTTCTTGTATTATACTCTTCAAATTACTTCAGAAACTACCAACTTACCACCCACTCAGCTATGCATTCTTTTTATTCATCAATGTTCTTTGACATAGAGTTTTCATATATCCCGGCTTAAACTTTTACCTTTTACCTGAAAATTGTGCCTCTCACCTTCTCTTTGTCTTTTACACTAAACCACATTCCTTTGTAGTCCATCTTTATAATATATAGCATCAAAACCATGCATCCCCATCACTTTGTTTCTCAAACAAAACAAGCCTTATATCATTCAACTTATTTTACAGATCAGCCTGTCAATCTGACTGATCACCGGAGTCACCCTACTCTTTGTCCTTTCCTGCATTATCTTGTAACTTTCTCTATTACGGCATCCATAAAAGCAAATGGTATTCTAGTTGTGGACTGATTAGGAACTGAAGAGGAGGACAAGTATTTCATTGTTTCTGAATCCTATTACCACAATCCCAGCACATTATTATTCCTGGATATTGGAGTTTAGCAATGAATTCAGAGATCACATTGTGTTCTTGTCTCCATGCCTCTATCTTACTCGTCTTTTGTGTCTTGAATAACACTCTCTTCATGCTGTTCTTTACCACTGGCTTAGTTTGTGTTGCTCCTGAAATCAGTGCTCTCTCAACTGTGCCCAAGACAAACACAGTGAAGACCGGTGAGCAAGAGCTAACTTGACCTTGGAGTAATCTTTGAACATTCATTCCTTGCTTTCTCCTTTGAATAGTATCAAAACTGAACTCAGATGTTCGATCTTTAATTATCTCATGTGTCACTGTCCCATTACAGATTTCCTGTCAGATTATTTAATCCCCTTACCATTGCACTGTGCATCCACCTAGCCAGCTTTCTTATGACCACATCATCTTCCTGCTACTCGTAGCCCTTTGGCTTACTGAATAGCTTTCTACGTTGAAGGCTTTGTTGAAGTCGAAGATTACATTGACTGGGATGCCCTGATACCCTATTCAAGCTTTGTTTATATATATATATATATATATATATATATATATATATATATATATATATATATATATATGTATATTAGCAAAGCTAATTCAGTTTGACTCATAAGTTCTTTGGCTTCTAATTAATGCTAGTTTTCATCCCAAAGATGACTGTTCTTTCAGGATGTCATCAAATATTCCATTACAGTCTTTTGCTTTCCCTGTGTTTGCTTGCATCTCATTACAGTGAAGTTTCAAACAAATAAAACAAAAAGGGTGAAATTCAGAAAAAAAAAACATTTCATCAGTTGATCAATAATCTGGCTCATCTGCATGGAGGAGTTTCATTGTCCATACAGGTTTCTGTAGATATACTAAATCATCGGTTGCATAGCTACAGAGAATAAAGAATGGTAATGTTTAGATATTGTGGGTTTAATAGTCTTATGATTCTGATGTAATGTCTTATGTGATGACATGGCAGAACAAGACATACTGGATAGAGATTCAGTTTTCTGGGGAATAGACAATGCAGAGAATCATTTTGGTTTGAGTAAAAAAACATATATGCTGGTCCATGAACTTTCAATAGAGCAAAGGATTGATAGCTATTTCCCTGATAATACTCACTCATTCAGGGATTTGTACTTGCTTAAAGCTATTAATTACCAATGCCTTATGTGTGGCAGCATGTGATTAATTTTGTTGGCACAGCAATGCCCTTAAATATGAATCTTGATACACAGCTCATTATAGCGGAGTGCTTATTTATGAACTTCTCTATAACATGGTTATTTTCCCTCATTTTTTGAGCATAATAAGAGCTATTTGTGAATTTATTTATTACCTTTTATTTCATTACTATGGGCAAAGGGAAATTTATAGCCAAGTTTAGAACTACTATGGTAAATGACAGAGTTAAAGCTGGGTGTGCTTCATGCTGCATTTTGGAAAGGTTAAGTCAGACTACAGTTGGTAAAGAAACACTAAACACATAAATCTTCTCTTTCTGACTATTCTTAGAATAAAGCATATATTGTCTCCGGGAGCACAATGGCTTCCACTAAAATAACTACAGTTAGCTGCTCTGGGTGCATGTTATCCAGTACTATAGATTTTGTCTTATAGACGGAATCTTACAGGGAGTGATGGCATCACACCTGAAGAATCTTGGGAAGAGATTTCTCAAAATAAGTGGCTGTAAATAGTCTTTATAACTATACATCAATTTCTAAACTAAGCTTGTTAAAAAAATGGTGACAGCAGTACATCAGCAGATTACGATCTATATGTACATGACTTAAAACTACATTCTTTCAGATACCAATAGTGGTCACCCATCATCCCATAACAATTTTTACTGAGTATATGACAAGAATACTCTACAAGGGGGCATCTTATGAGGCTCATTTCTGTACTTGTCAAAAGCATTCAGCACTGTATGTCATCCTTTACCTCCATCAAGACTTTCTGATAACAGCAAGACTAATTTAAATTATTCAAGAATTAGTTATTAAACCATGCATAGTCAGAAATGGAAAAAAAGTGTTTTGGTAAATTCTGTGTGTTAAGCCTCCTGCTCTTCATCAGCTTTAATAGCTACTTACATCCATTATCCATGACAGCCTCTTGTTCTGATATAAACTTTATGGACTTTAAACAATACACAGCACTGGATAGCAAATTCTTTCATAATTCTAAACATGTCTAATGTTATGTTTGTAGCATTTACAAATATTACGATTTAATAGCCCAAACATACTTTCACTCATTGTCACCAATCACTTTAGGACTAAAAATGTTAATGACACAGGTATCTAAAAATTCATATCAACAATAACTTTAACTTCTGTGAACACTATAAGGTATAAATCAACATCTGTAAATAAGCTTATGTTCATAAATTCATAGGTTCATAGGTATTAGGCTATCAATCTGCAAGCCATTACAAGCCTAATCAAAAATCTCGTATTCCAAAGTACCCCAAAGCATCAAGCAGGGCAAGATAATATGGACCAGGGGAGAATCTGAGGTTGTCCATCCAATTATCTGTGTTTATCTTCAAGGAGGCAGGAGTGCTTATCTCCTTGACATGTAGTGAAAATCTATTGCAGAAGTAAGGCATACTTTGGGATATGAATTTATCACTCCAATGTGTCCTATACTGATGATGGTTTAGTTCCTTTAACCTGGAATTTGAGGCATCGTTTATTGCTTGAAGGAGTAGGAGGTCAATGAGGGTTGTCGCTTTTGTTGCTTCAAAGGCTAGATACCGATTTTCATGGAGAAGATTATAAGAGACTGAGTACAGAGAGAGGGCTGCTAGTTTCATAGCTATTGAGAAGAGTAAAACTGCAGCATATACTTTACTAGGGTCTATACTATATTAGTGAAAATCCTTTTAAGCAAATGCGAAAACACTGACCCGTATTGCATGAACCGCGATTATGCCGAACGTACTAAATCGCAAAATTCAAAAAGTCGAAGTGTCATGGTTGGCCCATCTGCGGTATAGCTCCGTAAGGTAAGTGTGCGATAGTTATGGACCTTAGGGTTAGGGTGCAGGTTAAGGTAAGTGCATAGATAGGTAATGTATGTAAGGTTTAGTGTAGGGTTAGAATCAGGGTTTTGTTAAATGAATGTGTGTGGATTATTTGTTTTGTTTTGGTATATCGCTGTAGGGTAAGTGTGCGATAGTTACGGACCTTAGGGTTAGGATGCGGGTTAAGGTAAGTGCATAGATAGTAATGTATGAAAGGTTTAGTGTAGGGTTAGAAGTAGGGTTTTGGTGCTTTACTTTAGGGTTAGAAGTAGGGTTTTGGTTAATCTATGTATGTGGTTTATTTATTTTGTTTGGGTAGACAGTATGTAGTGGGAGGTGGAGTTGGCTGACTATGGGGATTTGACTTTTTGTTTTTCGTGGTTTAGTACGTTCAGCATATTCGCAGTTCGTGCAATACGTGTTTGTGTTTTCGCATTCACTTAAAGGAATTTTCGCTATTATAATATAGACCTACTTTACTAGTGCTACATCTATAATACTCTCAGTAAAATTTCAGGACAGCTAACACCAGAATTGCTGTTTTGCTCAGGGCGGAACACTGCCTGAAACATAATTGAGTGTGCTGAAGTGATCTGGAATATAAAATAAACAGCCAAATACCCAGCTATTTTTATCAGTATTACATGGAATCTATCTTTTTTAATTTTAAGTCACAACTTCATCATTCACTTGTATAACTCAAGAGGAACACTCAAACAATTGGTTTCCTAGAAAGAATGATTGTTCAAATGTAACAATCTGCAATACCTTAACAGTTTAGCAGCCACATTTGTTTTTAGTATGAGTGGAAAAAGTGAAAGCCTGAAAAATTACCTAGCATTACATTTTTATATGTCATTAGTGAAGATTGTGTGAAGGTGTTTAATTCTTTTAGCTTACATTAAGATGAAAAAAAATCACAGTAGCAGCAATAACGGAAATATAAGATGTATTAAAATCCTAGAAAAGAAACTACCATTTTTTGATAATGTCTTCTTTAAAAGGACCAATGGTTCCATGGAAATTATAAATGTTTATGTTGCTCACATAAAGTACTGAACCAGGGATGGAGAAATTGCCCAGCTTGATTTTTTGAGAAAATACACAGTAATCAGTGGCATATTAAATGATAACATGGGGTAGGATTTGAAGAGAAATGAACTTATCCTTATCCAAAGTTTTGAATGTGTGCATAGTGAGCAAAGTTATACGTATATACATGAATTAATAGATGCATTAAGTGAATTAAATACGTACGACTCAACTAAAATAAAATAACAGAAAGGGAAAATCTTGCAACAATAATAGTGATGAGAAAGATAGTTGGAAGGTACATTGGAAGTATGGCTCAGTTGAAATTCAAGAGTCATGTGTTAGTTATCATGACATGAAAGAATGGAATACCCAGTTATTTTGTAGAAGCTGTGGTAAGAAAATAAAAAAGCAATTTATGGTGACATGCCAAAAAAAAAAGTGCGGAGACAAATTTGCAAATTTACATGTTACTGAGTTCACACATTAAAAACAAGTTTTCTAATGGAAATGTTAAACTTCTAGGAGACGACAGGAGATAATTCTGTGAAATCAAGGAATAATGAGGCAGAAAAATAAGATAATAATGCCAGCCCTGATAATGACCCTGATGCCCGAGTTCAACTAGCAACTCTAGCACTATAATGACTGGGGTGAGGAAAATATAAATGGTGATCCAATTTCTAAACAAAATGCACTAACACTACAAGCCAAATGCAGCAACTCTCAAGAGTTCCACAAAGTAGTGAAATAAATAAAGAGCTTTATTAAGGCTAAACAGTTTGGTCCAAAAAATCAAGACTACATCAGTGCTATATCACAGTTAAAGACTTCAAAGTCGGTTCACTTTCTAAATTTGGCAGACTTAATATCTTTCTGGATCTGTTTTGGGATCCTAATTGCGTGTGTGTGTGGGGGGGGGATATACATGTATGTGTGTGTGTGTGTGGGGGGGGGTTGAGTGCGTGTGCATATAGATTAACTCATGCCAACTTGTGTGTCTCTGTAACCTGATTTGTTTCCATGCCAGCAGCTTTTAACTTCACTTTTACACCTACCATACCCCATTTTTTACCTATAGGAAACTGCTCATACTAACTGTATCCATCTGCATCAACCTTCTTTCAAATAACAAGCAACCACTAACACCCTATATATCAGTTTCCTTAATATATTTCCTCTCCTTCTCACAAATTCTGCTCATTCATACAGTCATTGTCCCATTATCCTAACCCCAACATTTTCTACGTTTACTATCTTGTCCATCTTAACATCACTCTCTCCATGCTTATACACAATCAGTTTCCTCATGCACAAAAATACCCAAGCAGAAGTTAACACTGTCTCTCTCTATAGTAATTTGATATGCCAACTACATTTATTACTTGTGCTTACTCTTCTCCATGCCTATTCTCATCTATTTCACATCTCCACTCCTCTGTTTTTATCTTATGTCATTTTAAACATAGTCATCACCATCAACCATATATACCACCTACATATTTTTCTTTGTGCTCCTGACAAACTCAGACTCCAACCCCTAACTTGCAGCTTTTACCAATTTCCGCTCAACACTCATCATATATACCTCATCCCCTCGACTACTCTGACATACCCCTACCCTTTTCTCCAAATTGCACCTAACTACCACAGTTGTCCAACACTTTATATTTCACCACCCCTGGCCTGCACCTGTCAAAATATTTCCCTGCCAACTTATTATCATACTCCCTCCTCTGTTACTTACATACCTAACATATTTTCATCAAGAGAAACAACCTCATTTTCAAGCATCAGATTCCTGTAAGTCAAAATCAGACCCATTTCTCTATCACATCTAGTGTAATCACCTTATCCACTAACCACTTTTTCAAACCAAAGTTTACTTTCATGATCCCATTTTCTATATACTTGTTTAAATATTATTCATTCAAATCCAGAGCTCCTCTTGCCATCAAAAAAGAATTGCCAAGCTAACACAAGTCCCCTACATTCTTAAAAAAATTTATGGCAAACTACCACCACAAGAACATTATGTTCATTAAGCCAAGCTTTTAAAACTACTAACCTGCACCATTAGGGCATTAACCTCAGAAGCATGAAAAACAAACTTCCAGAAGTCCACATATGGATTACCTTCCACTACCATGACATCATGCTTGTAAATGAAACCTGTCTAAAGCAAGATATAAAAGATGAGGAAATCCTACCACCAGGTATATATAACATGCTTGAGTTAGACAGAACTAACAAAAATCAGGTGGTGAGGGAATAAACTACAATAGCACCCTACAACTCTCCCTCTTTATTTATATCCCCCTAGCTAATAAAACTGCTGAGATTTTTGTATCCACACTTATACTAAATAACTATAAGACCTTATGCGTCATTACTATCTACACCCCTCTCCTAATATAATGGCATAGGTACTAGACAGGAAATCTGAAGAGCTTCAGCAATTATTAAACAAGAAACTATAACACTAGGAGAGTTCAATATAGATTGGCAACCTATTATTGAGTCCAACAACAATGTAATCAGTTTATATTTATATGGCTTCATTCAACACATCTTCACTCTTGCTAGATACAATAAAACGACTATTACAGCTTGAACAATGAATGCATACTCAGAATGTCTCCACTTCTGGTTCCCTTCTTGACTCTTTAAGCAATAATTTCCCTACTTTTACAATTAGCCAGCTAAACTGCCCTTTGAAACACCTCCACTATGATCTAGTATGGAAACTAATATTTCCATGAAGATGCTTCGCTTGCCAGCTTAAAATACATTAAGTGAAACTCCTTTCATTCTCACCCTTTAAACGATGCTGCCCCTCACTTTAATTATTCCTTTATCTCTATCCTAAATTAACATGTCCCATTAAGAAACAAAAGAATTAAATAAACCCTGCACCTTGGTTACCTAGAAAAAAACTGATAATGAAAGAAAGAGACAAAGTTTGGAATATTAGAAAACAAACTTAAACTTGATCTAGCCCCAGAAACTATAAACTCCAAAACACAGCCAAGCACACAACAAAAGAATTACTCTTCAAACTTCAAATGCACTAAGAAAAACAACACCAAATGTTTTCAGTCCTCCATCAGCAAACTTATATATCTTGGCCACACTACCTAACAAACCCATTCCACTAGCTGCACAAATGGCAGCATTACCAGTCAAATCAATTACAAATTTTAATAACACAATAACTTCCCTTTTAAATAACTTTACAACCTGTAATAGTCCACCCCATTAAGAGTCAAGAAATAATCCCAACAAATTTGATTTTAAACCCATCCCCACATCTACATCAGGAAATACCTTCTCAAACTTATACCAACTACATTTACCTCAAACAGTCTTCATGTATAGTATACTGAACATGAAGCAAACACCCTAGCTTACCGAATGTCTATCCTGATAAACTGTTTCATCACAGAAAGCTACACCCCTAAAATTTGGAAACAATCATATCATACCCCTATACAAATGTGGCTCCTCTACTGATATGTCCAGTTACAGGCCAATAGTTATTCTGCCCCCATCCAAAGTCAGAAGAAAATATATCCAGTCTCATCCACTCACATTTGTTATCACAAGCAACTTACTAAGCCCCACTCAAGATGGTTTCTGACTTACTATAACACTACAACAACTCTTCTCAGTATTGCTACTACCATAAACAGCAAATGGAATGCAGTGAACTTAGTGGGAGCACTTTTCCTTGATTTGTCAAAAGCTTTTGATACTGCGTCTTACCAAAAGCTGATCAACAAACTCTCCTCCCTACAACTTCACCATTCATCTCATATCTGGTTCAACAGCTATCTGAGTGATAGACTTCAAGCTGTAAAGTGGGAAAAGGACATCTTTTCATTTCTCTCAGTGCACAAAGGGGGTGCCTCAAGGATCTATCCTCAGTCCCTTGCTACTCAATGTCTTCATAAATTACCTGCATACCTAAAATTAACATTTTACCATTTTTCATTATGCCAATCCTCTGCTCCTCTGCACTGCCAGAAACATACAACAACTAAAAGCCAAACACAGGAATCCTTCAACTTCATTGAAACAGGGATCTATAACTCTCAATTAGTATTAAGCCCTAATAAGATCAAACTTATTCTGTTCATACAGAAAAAAGACTCAACTAACAAACCTCTCTTTACCATTACTTATTTTGACCAAACTAAAATTAAATTTGTAACTCACACCAAGCTCCTAGGTGTCATCACAGGTAATGCCATGAAATTTGACAATCACACAAAGCTAGATATCAGCAAACTCAATAAAAATGTAGTGCCTTGTGTCAAGTCAAACCTTACCTGACTGACCAGGCTTGGCAAACAATTGCCTCTACTCTACTGTTACCCACTCACTCACTTATATACAGCTTTTTTATTTCTCAATCTGCAAGCTACCCAAATAACCATGCTAGAAAAATGCTATAACAAAATAGCTTAATTTGCAGCTAATATGCATTATAGGTCTCAGCACTGCATGGTACTAAAACAGATTAATTGGTTAGAAATGCCTCATTATGTAATATTCACATAAAGAAAAACTGTTGAAAGTATAATTTTCCAACCTGAAAAATGCCAAACACTAATAAACATTATCCAGCATTTTCCCTATTTAGGACTGTTCACACTACTGACAAATTCTCACTGCACCCTATTAAATCAAAGAATACTACAGGTGATTTATGTATTCTTCTCAAGTTTCTAAAGTTTGAAGTTCCATCCATTTCTCATTCAAACTAATAACCAGAAATCCTTCAAGCTACTTTTGAAATAAGACCTAAAGGTCTCATTGCTTTGCTCACGCACCACTACATGGCTAATCCACCTAAACTATACTTACCTGTTCTATCCTATCCTGCTCTAAAATGACTACTTAGCTAATAAACTCCATTTTGTCCTGTACTATTATGTCTACAAGGCCATATGCACTGTATTGCATGTCACTTGTATTCAAATGAGACAATGAGGCACTGTGATGGGTTCAAGCTGTTTATTGTACATAAACACATCAGAAGCTGTAACTGGAATATGTACCTAAGCTAACTGACGCTTTACTTCACACACACTCACATATGCATCTCCATTCATGCCTGCATTCACTCTGATTATACAAAATAGCACTGATCTTGCACATGCTCAGTAACTTATGCACATGCTATCTAGCTACAGAGGCTGACTAGGTACAATACACACAATGATCTACATTCTCCCTCTTTGATTTGTTTGACATGCAATAGGAGAACAAGATTTTTTACAAGCTAGTTATCACGTCAACAATGGGCCTGGAAATTCTACCTGATCTGGTCACATAAAAACTTTGACTGGGTTTAGCAACAGGGATAGTCTCTGGGGATTCTTTTACAATTGGATCTTCTGGAATTACATCAGGATTACTTGAAGAAAGTACCTTGTCCTTTGGAATTTGAACAAGTGTAAAGTCACTCTGAGAAATAGAGTCTCTGGCACAGGCAATCTATTGCGTCACTGGTTCAGACACTGGTAATATGAGTCTTCGATCCATTCTGAAATACATTCCGTCAGACTGTATGTTGTAAGATCTTGGTTCTTCAGAAATATTATTGACAATTCACACTTGGTCACATCCTTTAGATGTTTCCATTCTCACAGTCTCTGCTTGTCTTAATGGCCTGAGAGGCCTGCTGGACTTATCATAGCACAACTTTTGTAACTGGCATTTTTTCAAAAGTTGAGTCTTGACCATTTTGTTGTGCTTTGCATTTGGTATCAATAATTGTTTACTGATCAGAAGGGTTGTTCTAGTCTGTCTGTACATTAGTCTCTGAGCAGGTGAACCAAGCAAATTATCTTGAGAAATGTTTCTGAGATTAAGTAGGTTAAGATAAACATCTGTACCAGCTCTCCTGGATTTCTTCAGCAAGTACTTTGCACTTTGAACTGCATGCTCAGCTAATCCATTTGACTGTGGATACTCAGGACAACTAGTAACATGCGCAAAATCCTAAGGCTCAGCAAAATTCTTGAGCTGCTAACTTGTAAACTGCACATGCTTGTCAGATATGACTTTGTGTAGAGTACTATTAACAGAAAAATGTCTCTTCAATTTCATAATGACAGTGCTGGACATTAAATTAGGAAGGTCAATTTCAATCCAATTCGAGGAATAGTCTACTAACACTAAGTAATGTTGATCATTCTATTTGAAAAGATCAGAAGCAACTGTTGACCATAGTAGTTAAGAAATCTGGTTTAAATGAAGTGGTTCTTTTTGCTGGTGTGAATTATTACTGTTGCAAATAGAGCATGTTAGAGTTTCCTTTTCTATATCATTTGATATAAAAGGACAAAATAGTATGCCTCTTGCTCTTCTTTTGATTGAATCAGTACCCAGGTGACCTTGATGCTAAATTTTGGTATATTCCTGTTATAATACTGAAGGAATTACCACTTTAAGATCTTTCATGATGATTCCATCTTCCATCAGGAGCTCATCTCTGTAGGGAAAACACTTCTTTATGTCAAGTGGTAAACTAATTTGTTGTGCTAGGCATCCTTGACTGATACAATTTTTCAGCATCTGAAGAATTGGGTCTGAAGCTGCATGATTTCTGACTTCATCAAGATGTGATGAGGAAACATTTCTGACTTCTGTGACTTCAAAATCTGCTTTCTCATTGTCATGCTGTTCTGTTGTTGGTCTGGTTGCTCTTGTCAAAGCATTAGCAAGGTATAGACATTTGCCTTTTGTATAGGCAATATTGATATTGTACTTTAGTAAATTTAACATCATAGATTGCAAGATTGCTGGGGCTGTATGTACTGGCTTTTTCCAAATTGTCACCAGAGGTTGGTGATCAGTCTCTATTTGAATAGGTTTGTCATAAATATAATCATGGAACTTTGAACATGCAAACACTACTGCCAGAAAATCTTTCTTAATTTGTGCACATTGCATTTCAGTTTGGGTTAAAGTTCTGGATGCATAGGCTACTGATATGCCTTCTTGAAGACATGCTGCAGCAAGACCGTGCTCTGAAGCATCACAAGAAAGAGTTACAGGTTTATCTCAATGTGGGTGGACTGGCAATTTTGTGTTTCAGTAAGTCAAATGCTTTTTGGTGTTATTCCAACCAGGACAATTTTACATATTTGCATGTCAAGTCTGGGATAAACTTTCCTAAATAGTTAACCATACCAAGAAAATGTTGCAAAGATGTGACATTTTCTGGAAATGACATCTCAAGAATTGCTGCTTGCTTAGACGGTTGTAAGCCAGAACTGGTAAATGAATGAACCACATAAGTAACGGCTTTCAGTCTGCATTTATACTTATGAAGATTCAGTTTAAGATTTACTTCACAAGCATGGTCTAGAATTTTCATGAGGTTTCTAGCATGTTTGTCTTTGCCATTGCCACCTACAATAATGTCATCTACTATAATAGCACATGGATAACCTGAAAAAAATTGTTCCATCACACATTGAAATACTTCACTGGCAGAATGTATCCCAAATGGCATTCTCAGAAATCTGTATCTACCAAATGGTGTACTGAAAGTGGTTAACAATGAAGAGTTGTGATCCAGCTAAATTTGCCAAAAGGAACGTTTTGCATCTAAGACTGAAAAAAACAGTGGCATTTGGCATGAGAGCAGCTACTTCCTCTACTGTGCATATCGGCTGATGTGGATGTTTAAGCACATTATTTAAATTTCTCAGATCAATACATATTCAAATATCATATGAGCTTTTCTTATGAGCTATGACAATGGAGGACACCCATTCAGTCAGTTCTTTTACTGGAGTAAGGACACCTAAATTTACCATTTTGTCAAGTTCTGTTTTTATTTTGTTGTGCATTGCTACTAGAACCTTTCTTGCTGGTCTGACAACCAGACTTACTTCATGGAATATGTGACTGGAAGTTTGCTAAGCTCGTCTTTGAAAATATCAGCATATTCACTAAAAATATTTTGTGTAAAACTATCATGGTTGTTAAGACTTATATGGTGGACCTCTTTATTAAATGAAAACAGTCCCATTCTCAAACTATCTCTGAGGCCAAACAATGACTGCACGTGTCTTTTAACTACATAAAACTGCAAGTCATGGCTGTTCCCAGCAGAATTGCATTTGAGAACTACCGTGCCATCAGTTTGAATCTCTTCATCACAATAAGCAACTAGTTTTGCACACTTTGCTGAATCAAATTTTTCACCAGCCTTTACTGTGGCAAACATTTGTGCTGATATAGCATTGAACTTGGATCCAGTGTTTGCTTTAAGCCTTACAGGTTTCCCATAAATCCAAGCAGTACAACCTATTTCACTATTTGCAGCTGACTGATAATCTACTGTGCTAATTGTTTCATTAATCACAGAGACACCATCAACATAGAAAGTTTACACACAGATCTCTATCTGGTCTACTTGCTTCTTTAGATGCTCTCTTTTAATAAAAGTATGTGCCACTTTAGACTTGCAAAGCCTCTTGAAATGATTCCACTTTTTACATTTAGAACACTGCTGACCAAAAGTTAAGCACTTCTCTCATTTAAGTTCATGACTGCCTCTAGAATAATGACAGTTAGCAATGAGGTTTGGTGTTGTGGCCCCATTTGGTTTATATTTCTTTTTCATCTTAGTTTATATTGTACACTACCAACATTCACACTGGCAGACACTGCATGCATGTTTTTCTCATTCATAAGCATATTCATATGCTTTTCTGTAGGCTCATATATTTGACAAATCTCAACTGCTTTGCTCAATGTTAAATCACTGTCTCAAAGCAAAATCTTTCTCACTGCATCATTGTTAGCACCACACACAAGCCTGTCATTTATCAACTTATCTCTCAAATCACCAAATCTGCACATTTTTGCTTTATTTCTCAAGCAGGTACTATATGCTACTATAGTTTCATCGAGCTTTTGATTTCTTGTGTAAAACATGTACCTTTCCATTGTAATATTCATTTGAGGGTTACACATTTCTCTAAATGTACATTTTAAGCACTCAGGGTCTTCCCTTGTTTCTGCCTGTATCACAATATGGTGGTTCTCCCCATCCCCTGCATACATGGCAAGTGCATACACAAATGAATGTTCCCACTCAATGGCTTCCAAGCCTGCTAAATTAAGAAGTATGAATGCCTTTGTATGTGCATCTTAATCAGAAAATGCAGCCTGTGTGAAAGTATCATATTCTTGCTCAAACACTCGCCAATTATCAGCAATATCATTATCAAACACCAGTGGTTCAGGTCTGCGAAATCCCTCTGTCATAACAGCAAAATACATTTGAATATAAGCATAAACCAGGTACATGTAATTATGCTCAACTGCACAACAATCTCTCTGAAAAGGCTTTATTTCAAGACTGTAAAAACTGTGAACATTCTGGACACTTTGGATACTCCAAAAAGTTTCAGTTAATGTGAAAAAGTAGTATATTGCAAAAAATGCAGTCATTTTAGTCTTTTCATACATCTTAACACTTCAAAAATTATTTTGAACACTTTCATATTTATTTCTAATACTTTTATGAGTATGTCACCATTTCAGACATTTTGTTTATCTTGGTAATTATTTCCAATGTTTTGAATGCTTTGCCACTTACCCGGCAACTGAAAAATCATTTAAATGAGTTGAAGTACCATTGAATAACCGCTGACCTTTTTGCGAGTTGTCTTCTATATATTACTCCACTTCTAATTGTGTGCCTCATGGTTTGTGAGTTGCTTCAACTTCAGATCCCATTCTGACACCATGTTGCATGTATCTTGCATTCAAATGAGACACTGAGGCACTTTGATGGGTTCAAGTTGTTTATTGTACATAAACAGATCAGGACCTGTAACTGGAACATATCTGTAACTAATTGACTGACTCATTACTTCAAACACGCTCACATGTGCATCTCCATTCATGCCTGCTTTCACTCTGACTGACTATACAAAATGGCATTGATCTTGCACGTGCTCAGTAACTTATATGCATATGCTATCAAGCTGCAGTGGCTGACCAGGTACAATACACACAATGATCTACACATTGTACCATACTTTCCTCAACTTTACATTGATATGGAAGTTAAAATTAACATTATTCTACTATTATAAAATAATATGGGTCGAAAGTTTTTTTGTCCAAACAACCATTCTGTTTTATGTTTGAATGATTTTTCATATTATTGGGTTGCATGTATCGTGATTATAAGACGTTTGTATGCTGAGTATTCATATCTGTCTTGTCAATATTTTTTCTCACTTTTGTACACTCAGACAATATTTTTTTTCCCATTATTGTATGCTTGAGTGGGTCATCACACTATGCATGCATGTAAGTTACTTTATCTCTGTGCCTTGTTGAACTTTTCTACTAGTGCCTCCACTGAACAGGGGTCTACCACTCAGACAGACTTTCATGATCAACAAAAGTAATAAAAAAATTATTTGTTTTAGTCCTTGTTAAAAAGGGGTATGTAACACATAGTGCTGCAGCATAATGAATCAAGAGTAATATTAGTGGGTATACACATCACTTACTCATTCCAGAACATTGTTAATAGCACAACAGGTAGTGTACTTGCTTTTGATGCAGAAGGCTGTGGGTTCTACTCCCCACAGTAAGTAGATGCATTGCTGATACTGTACTGTGTTATAAATGGGGTGGATGCTGCAGTCCTTTTTGGGTTTGGGAGGGTGGCCTAATGGTTAAAGTGCTTGCCTTACAAACACAAGGTGCAGGGTTTCAGTCTCACAAGGGATAATTGGCTAGGCTTAAAAATGGCTTGCAAGGGCAGTTAGCCTAGTACTAATCTATGAACCTATGAGCAATCAGTGATCTCCACAAAGACCAAATAGAAGTTGATTCAAATATCCAAATTATCTGGGTGTTTTGTGAATTTCTTAACAGACATTAGAACTGTGACCTTGCCAGAAGTTCCAAATTTATGTGGAATTGCATTTTTAACTGGATAAGTGAACTGGATCATGGACTATTTTCAGCCATGGCTAGGACTATGTAGCTTAAATGCAATGAAAGAAGTAATGTAAGGCAAATAATGTGTTTAGATATAGAGATGTATAAAGTAATACATAGATTAAATAAGTAGGTAATAAGGCAAACATTTTGTAAATAAAGAAATGACTCGTTTAATGATAAGGACAGAGACCTTCAGCCTTTAAGTTGGATTTAGCATTCACTTTAGCTCCACAATAAAAGCTACCTCATGCAGTAACAGGAATGATCTGCTATTTTGCCAAATCAGGACATACCTTATGAATATTTATTTAGTTTGTTTACTGAGGTAGTATGTGGATCACACTAGAGCATTTGCTGGCATAGCCTGGGTGAAGAAATTCGCAAAAAATAAAATATAACTAATTTCACAAATGCAGAGCATTAACAGAAGGCACAGTGTCCAGCAGACAATTGCAATAATAAACATGGATTATTAACAAAGGAGAAGAACAAATGTGGATTAATTTTACTAGTAAATGTGGGAGGTAAGTAGCAGGTGAAAAATTGCAAATGACTGAGCAGTTAGATGATGTGCCCAGTGAAAAAGCACTTGCAGCCTGAGTGAAGAAATTCACAAATAATAAAATAGAACTAATTTCACAAATGCAAAGCAGTAACAGAATGCATAGTATCCAGCAGACAATTGAAATAGTGAACAAAAATTATTACCAAAGGAGAACAAATGTGGATTCATTTTACTTGTAAATGAGGGAGGTAAGTAGCAGGTGAAACATTACAGCTGAGGAAAGAGTTAAGTGACTTGCCCAGTGGAAATGCACATGTAGTCAGATTTTTGATGGAGGTGTCTTGCAAGAGTGCTTTGAAAGTTGGAAAATAGGGGATATAATTTATTCAAAGGGGTAGGGATGGCAAAAGCTTGGATGTAAGATTGGAAAAGGAGTAGCTGATACAGTGCAGTTTGCTCTGGGGGCCTGGAGTGAGTGAGTCAATTGGAAGACATTCTGGAGTTTGTAGGGAGCAGTTTATTGAAGAATTGACAGCAATAAGCAGGAAGGCACCTGGATGAAATAGCTTTAAAAGAACAACAGTATGAGTAGCTCCGTTTTGTAGGAAATTGGAAGCCATCTGTATTTGGAGATGGTGGTAGAGTAGTATTTGGGGAAGGGGGATGGAAATGAATAGACAGATTTTGTTTTTAGTGGGTAGCAGAAGGGATGTTTTTTAAAAGGCTCTAGCTATGATAGAAAGGAGTCCATGAGGCACTCCTTTGCCTGTTGCAGCCCTAGCTGATCTGGAGAGAAAGGGAAATACAATCCTTGACAAGAACGCAATCAGAGTTGATCTTTTTCCTGGTATTTTCAATGTGGTTATGGTAGTTATGTAACTGGTTCATCCATAAACCTAGGTATTTAAGGGATGTTGTTGTTTGTATTGGGGTACCCCTTAAATCTGCAATATTAAGATTTTTATGATTATTTTTTTCAGCTTTTGTAAGTTCCAAATATCATACTTTTTATTCTGGAGGAATCTATGATTGACTATTGTTGTTTAACCAAGAATTAAAAGAATGGAGATCAGACTGAAGCTGGGTTTGAATAATTGAATGTTAGGGACTGGATTAAAGTATAAACATGTTATCAGTGCAAACAGTGATTAAAAGATTAAGGAGGTCATAGGTTACTTTGTAAATGAAGTTGGAATACAACAGTGGAGTGAGTTTGGAAGCGCAGGGCACTTCTTTAGGGTCTACTTCACATGACTGAAATTTCATTTGACTGAATTTTATTTGACCGAGACCAAAATACCTAATTTTCAAAACACTGAAAACTCACTGGACTGAAACTCGTAATACTGAACCTTACAATACTAAATTTCAAAATACTAACTTGCAAACCATAGATATGCACAATTAAAACACCAATGACTAACTCTTTCCAGAACTTAAAAACTACTTATGTACCCTCTTACGCCCCACCCCCACCCCTTCTTAACTATATATATACCAACTCCAGGATCGCACTACAGTGGAGAAAAGGGCATATACCTTTTACTTATGTTACTGTACTCTAAAAGCTGCCACTACTGCTGCTAACACACAAAACATCCACCATATTACTTGAGATACTTTCAATAAAAATGTAAACAGACATACCTACATTTAGAAACACTACAACAGTACTTTCTGCATGACTATCGATATACTGGCAATCAGCACTATAACTTACAGTACTCTTTTTATCACAAGCAAGTCATAGGAGAAAGGAAACCCACATCATGTCTATGGCTTACAATTCAGTATAATGAGATTCAGTCAAATGAGTTTTCAGTATTTTGAAAATTCGGTATTATGGTCTCAGTCAAATGAAGTTCAGTCAAATGAAATTTCAGTCATATGAAGTAGACCCATTCTTTAGTAAGGTATGCTGGAGAAGACAAGGATGAGATGATTTTGACTTTGAAGTACCTATTTGTTAAGAAATCTTGAAACCAGGTCATATTGCTTGAGCTAACTCCAATTTCTTAGATGGAGTGAAGGAGGAGGATGCGTTCAATAAGATAAAATGCTTTGGTGAGGTCCACAAAGAATGGTCCTGAAAGGCTTTCTTTATTCATCTTGAGAAGGATTTGATCTTTAAGTGAGCATAGTGCTGTCATTGTGCTCTGACCAGCCCAGAATCCATGCTGTTTAACAGTGAGAAGATGCTACTGTTTGATGTAAGTGGAAATTGGTTATATATTAAGCACTTTTCCAAGTGTAGAGATAATTAACATAACTCGGAAGTAGGAGACATTCACTGTCCCAGGCTATCTGGGAAGGGGTTTGACAAAAGCAGTTTTCCATATGCCTGGCATTGTGTTTTGAATGAATAGAGGTTATTAATGTGAAACTGAGGTGTGGGAAGGGCACATTTGCAGAATGAGATGAACCAGTGGGGTAGGTTGCCTGCACTAGAAGGTATGTTTTATTGGAGCAGATCATGGTCTTTGTGAGAGATTTTATTAAAATAGAAGAGAGGGATAAAAGGAGGAGGGCTAGCTGAGTTGGAAGAGAGGTTGTGGTACTGGGGAGGTGACTAAACTCCTTGAGAAAGGCAGAAGTTGAGAGTTGCCCTTGATAGGTCTGTATGGTGAAAGCAGAGGAGGTGGGTTCTGTTGTGGACTTCCAGCCTGTGAGTAGATTTACTTCTTCCCAGAAGTATTTGTATTTATATAACAGAACAACTTGTCCAAGGATTTTTTAGCTAGGTTATTTAGAAAGGTAAAGGCACTTTAATTTTTTGATGAGGGGTTTTGTCCACATGAATATAATGCTTTGTCTCTCAGTTTGAGTTGAGCTTTTAGCTCAGTGATTAGAACAGACTTTTTTGTTGTATTTGAAAAGGTGCTATCTAGGAAGGGATACTTTATCTTGAACTTGAAGGAGGATATGTATAAGACCTGTGGTACCTCAGCTGGCGGTTCTACAAGATGGTAATGGGAGACCAGTCAATATTTGCTAGGTGTTATTTGAGGTTTGCAATATCGGTGGTTGATTTGGGTATGAAGGTAACTCTTTTAGGGGCAGTTTCATGACTGCTGGATAATTTGAAAGAATATTGGAGTTTGGTCATTGAATGAGGGTAGAAGTGCAGGTATTCGGAGATAAAGGTATGATAGTGAGTAATTAGTAAATCCAGGAAGGAGTCTTTGCTGCTCAGCAGATTTTGTTTGGTAGTGCTATTGGCTCACTACACAAGGTAAATATTGTCTGGCAATTCAGGACCTCAGTAGTTTAAGTTAAAATAACATAAAATTATAATGTTTTTATACTTGTGGGAAGCTGAGATGATGGTAATAATAAGGGGTTTAACTATGTTAAGTGGGGCTGGAGGGGGAAGAAAAGTGATAGATATTAGAAGGTGACTTTTTTTTTCAGGAGGGAAATTTTGGAAGGAACCAGTTGGGTTCAATCTCTGAGAAAATGAAAAGCGCTTCAAATTAAACGTATTTTGGATTATTTGTGGTTCACTCTTTTGCTGCTGCTGGTACAGTTTATTTGAACACTTTGGTGTTTGGACAGCACGTTGGGCACTCAACAGTTTGGCTCATCTTTTGTATTTTTCTGAGAAGGCATTTGCTTGGACAATGATACCTGGGCTAAAGTGTTTTTTGTAAAGAATGAGAGTGCACCATACTTGCCTTTTGCCAGGCCTTGCATCTTGGAGATATTTGTAGGAGGGAAAAATGTGCTGAAAACTGGGATTGATATGTCAGAGCCATATTTCAGTGAGAGCTATAATGTTATGGAAGTGATTGAAAGAAAAGTGTTTAGTTGGACAAATTTATGAGAAATTCAACAATATTACACATGACTTTATGAAAGGTGTGTGTGTGTGTGTGTGTGTGTGTGTGTGTGTGTGTGTGTGTGTGCGTGTGTGTGTATGGGTGTGTTTTCCTGAGATAATGAAAGCATAATGCAACCACCACCACCCATAATCCTGTGTACTTAAGACATATTTCTCCATACAAATTTGATTTAGAATAGTGTAGATGGATACATCTTTTAAGATTCAGTCCTTCTAATAAAAGCAGATTCATTCATGTCTATGTTCTAATTGTACTGCAAATTGCTGTTAATCTAGATTGAAAAGCAAGTTAGATTAAGTAGGCATACAGACTCTATTCCACAGAAGTGATCAAACAGAATGCCTTTGTAAAAAAAGAAGAATTCTCCCTGCAAAACATAATATAAATTCAATATTTTCATTCAGGCAGAATGTAAAATTTCTGTAAATTAAAATATTAAACACAGAAACAAAGTTCTCTATACAGTTGTCTGTAGCTGTGCATTTTACATTTTATTATTCTTTGACATATCAATGTTCAATATGCTAACATATAAAACAATCTGTACAATGGTGTTTCTACTTTATGATTTTTCCTTAAAATTTCTGATTGCTGTCAGCCCATGGTGCATTTATTTCTCACTGCCATTTCTGAGGAGCAAAATTAGGGAAATCTAGCCAGCAAATTTTGTTTTCTTTCAGCCTGATTCATAGGTTCGAAGTATACGTGAGGCTAACAACCACCATGACCGTTTAAGGCTAGCCACACAACTCAACCTAACTATGTCCTCTTATAACATGGGCATTTATTTGGAGTGGTAAGTTAGTCAGGAGGTTGTTAAAGGTTTAGTGGTGGAGGGGTATGTTAGTTAGAGAATATTTACTGTTGGACACTGTCTAGCAGAGACACTGGGGCCACACTGGGGGTGAATGGTGTGAGGAAGTAGATGTCACAGTGTGTTTCCTGAAACAACTAAGGAACAGAAGGCTATTAAGTGACTTACTTTACATCAGTGTACATAGGAGAAGGTCAGGGGAGTGACTACTCATGTCAATGTGCTGGCAGCTCTGTTTCTTATGTCTAAGAAAAGATTTTTGAGCTACAGGCAGTAATATTTAAGTGTACTAACAACCTGGTTGATATCAGAGGGCAGGTTAACATAGGGCATACCACTTCTCTGAAAACAAAACTGAACATAATGTCAGTTCACAATATGTGTGTGTAGAAATGCAATAGAGTGAATAAGCAACATATGAACTGAACTTAAGGTGCAGGTAGATGGAACATAATGAAGTGGTCTTGTTTTAAGTGGAACAATTAGTTTCTGAGTGTATGAGTGCATGCATGTGTGTGTGTGTGTGTGTGTGTGTGTGTGTGTGTGTGTGTGTGTGTGTGTGTGTGCCCTTGTGTGTGTGTCCATTGTTTATTAAGCAGGAGGCACTGATGCTGTTCATTTTATGAGACAAGACTGAAAAAATCACTTATGTTTACTTCTACTGATTTAACAATGCAGGAATCTACGAAGTGTTAAGTTTCCTCTGAGATAAAAGCATACCAGAACATTTTCATCAGAATAGTAGAATACAAAACCTCAATTAAACTGGAAGAGTTCCATTTCAGGCACTTCAAAGCATATTTTGTACTATAAGAAAACAGTGATCTACTCCTTGAACAGCCCCCCCCCACCCAATCGCCCGTAATCATGTGCAGTTAAAACATACTTCTCCATATAAAGTTGAGGCAGACAATAATGAATTCTATTTGGACAAAATGTGCAATAAAAAAAAAAAGATTAAGAATGCCCTCCACTGATTTGCTAAACATCATTACATTTTATTAAATGCATGAGGGTTTGCTTGATGATGAGTATTTTTGTGATGCCAGAAAATATCTTTTTGTGATTCATTTTACTGTGGTAAAATACTTGGTAATGATACCCCTTGCAATGGCCGAGGAGCTTAAACTGTGAGCAACATAATACCTACATATCTCCTCAGGAAAATCTTAAAATAGTTTCTCCTGGCTGGTAGGTAATTCTAAGCCCTTTACTTTAGAATTAAATATGTAAGCAATTACACAGCAGCAAATACATTGATACATTACACACGTGCACACACACACACACATACACACACATACACACACACACACACACACACACACACACACACACACACACACACACACACACACACACACACACACACACACACACACACATGCACACACATTTTTTTTCAAAATATTAAACTCCTTTCAAGAAAAGAAAAGTATGGAATTATGCTTGGATTGAAAATAATTGCCACAGCCTTGACATGAAAATCAGGAAGACTTGTCCATTGTTTTTTCCTTGAATAGGTCAGTACAGAAAATGTAATGTATCTGTAGCACTGAGGGGGCAGACAGAGAGAGAAAGCCACAAAGATAATGGAGATTCTACACATTTACATCTCCTAAAATCAATATCAAAAGCAGAAAATTGATCTGGGACCATAACTGGATACTGTAATAGCTGCATTCCTTTTCTTTCTGCTGTGGTTGCAGACAGCTGGGACCTTGTAAAGTGGTTTCAGGTCAGGTTCTGTCAAAGTAAGCTTGGTCAGTTATGAAGTACCATGATCCTCTGCAGTAGTTTGGCCAAGCTGGGGTGGGAGGTCAGATATAAAAGAATCTCAGCAGGGGATAGAAGATATTAAAATGTTGTCTTTGAGGCTAGGCAAAGTCCATTAAGAGATAACATTTGAGATTGGTCTCTAGTTATTTTGCTTAACGTACTTTAGTAAATGTGTACCATGTCTTAGCAGTTAGTTTTCTCTTTTCTATATTTGCACAGTTTGACTGGGGGTGGAATTTTAGACATCAGGATGCCAGCATAAATTTGTACACTCACTTTACAGCAGTATGACTCTAGACTGTCTTATTTCTTTGGACTTTAATATAAGTGCAGTTGATTTTATTTATTAATTTATTAACCGGTTAAGAACATTGAATATAACTGTTCTATCTAGGGACATGCAATGAGCACTACCTGGTTAATTGGCTTGTTCAGAGTCACAGAGAGGGCAAATGAAAGCTGAGGGAATGAAATGTTGCACAAGAGGGAGCCTATTGTTAAAAGCTTATGGCATTAATCACCTGCACTGACAGACCAAGCAGTTTTTGCAAATATGAAGGTATCTTTACAAGAAGAATGTGCTTATAAAAGAAAGTAGTATAATACTAGATGTCAAAACTGTTTCACTTGTTGTTATTATTATTATTAGTAGTAATTGTAGTATTATTTATTTAGAACATTAAGGCGTCTTGATTCCTTCCCATATTACTGGTAGAGAGTGTTTTATCTCAAAGATGAAAGTTGATTTCTTGCCCTTTTAGAAAAGTTATGTTACGCTTCAACATGAGAATATAAGACCAGACAAACAGTCTGTTGCTTCTCTGCCATTACATCAATGTAAGCAATGTAAATTTAAAAATACCACAGCTATTGCATTTATTAGGCATTAAGCCTAAAATGGAAGAATAGCACATTATGCAGTCATTTACCTGTATTCCTGTATTCTTACAAGTTCAAATTAACTCCTGTTTTATTTTTAGTTGTATGAAAACGCAGTAGCAGGGTCACAACATGTTGCACACTTGCCCTTGGTACAATAATCTGTGAGTTCTATTCTCACACCAAGAAGATCTATCGCTGACACTACAGTGGAACCTAAGGAGGTACAGTATTCCTTCTGATAAAATGTTAAACTGAGGTCTCCTCTGCATGTGTTACTCATAGCTTGGGTGGATGTAAAAAATCCCACATTGCCTAAAATAAGTAGGGGGACTTCCCTGATGCCCAAGACAGTTTCCCCAAGTACTATAAATACCACCTTTGGTCTCCCCTGAAAAAAGTTTACTAGCCTAGTGGGACTAACCCAGACAACAAAGGTAAAATAATTTCATAAATCTCAGTATAGTAACACTTAAAGGAAATTATATCAATAAGGGTAAATACATGTTTTACTAACAAGACTATTGTCTGAGCTGAAAAAAAATAGTATTTTGTTCTTCACTCCTACCAATCAGACATGTTTTAGGAAAACTGGGAAAAGCTCCCTGATAGCCTTTTGGCTGGATAGTAGCAAAGTGTGGCCCTGCAAGCACTCAGTGACTTTTCACAAACCCTCAACAGAAAATCTTTGTGTGGAAGCTACTTCATCATCATTTTCTCATACTCCAAAAGACACCTCTTCAAACATCATGCTCACATTTAAAAATACCCATTTCTTCATTCATCCTTACCCCAGCTTCAAACATTTCAAACATGCTCACATTATCCCATTACCTAAACTCCCTCATTGCAAAGATCCAAATAATTTCAGGCCTATAAAATATCTCTACATGAGCTGAAGTGTAAAAGAAACTACTGATTTATGAACAAACACTGGAATATATTCAAAAGTATAATTTGCTGACTGATGACCAATATGTAACATTCAGACTGCACTTTTTACACTCATCTATTACATTTATTCAAATAAGTAAAATGTCAACAATTGGGAACCTTTCCCATGATGTAAAAACATTCAACATGGTAAGTCACAGTTTGCTGCTATACAAACTTGCAGAATGTAGCTTTTCCTCAAATGTAACAATTTGGTTTAGGATCTATCTCCATGATAGAACATGTTGCATTACAGGACATTATTATTACTTCTCCTTTGGTCATCTAAATGTTGGTGTACCTCAAGGGTTTGTTTTAGGTCCCTTGTCTTTCTCATTATAGGTAAACATGCTTCCCTCGTACTTGACATTCTGGAATATTATAATACTGCATGCAGATTACATTGTCTTCACTATAACTATGAAATCCGTTTCCCAAATTACCTTGTTACTCCAAAGTGATTTCTAAATGCTTTGGGATATTTTTATCCATAACAAACTTATTATTAACACCCGCAAATCCTGCTACTTCTATGACACTGCCCAATATTGCTATGCCGGTGTTTACCGATCTCTGAAGTAATTCAATCCTTTTGACAAAAGAACCAAAATATCTTCACGGCAGTTTATATGATGTTTCATTCCATAATCATATCAATTCTACTATATCCAAAGTCTCGCTTCAGTTAACAGTGACCTATATATTTTTCAACATGCTCACTCCTGAAGCATAACACTCCATTGCTATAATTGTCCTGATTTATAGTTTGGAATACATATTGCTTATAATTGTTCCCCTTTTTAGGCACAATAATATAGCATTACAAACTACTGAAAATGAAACCCTCAAATGTATTCTTCTAGCAAATCCAACCAAACATTGTTGCAGTACGGTTAGTAAAAATAACTGGCTTCCTATCTCTTGTAGAAGGTGCAATCTGCTAAACACTACTAATGATCTAACAGTTAAACTGCAAATATTTTCCACCAATCCCCCCAAAAATACTGGACCATAAATCATGTTATTTGTTACATTGTCAGTTTAGTATTAAGGTAAACAGGCATAGATGCTTTAGTTACTTTAAGTGTGAAAGTTCTTTCCTAAAGCTAACCCCTACTTGATGAATCAGTCTTTCAGGTTAAATCCCTTGTGGTCTTTAAACAAAATAAGCACACTTGGGTAATGACAATATGTATTCTATAACAACATTTAATCTGCTCTGACTGAAACTTAATATGTTACTAGCTGTATATTTTGTACTGCTTGTCATATATGTAGATATCTGTTGTGTTATTGTTTCTCTATTGAATGTATGGTTATTTTTGCACTTGTATCTTTTTTTGGATCGTGTACCCTTATGTATCAGGCAGCAGTTGAAAAGATTGTTGTAACATTCTGCCATCCCATCAAACAAATTATAAAACAGACTTTGTTCAAGGGAAGTTAGAGATACAAGATGATAATCTGATGAAGCTACTACTAATCTACTGTCTGGAATTCAGTATATTTGATGTGCCTGAATTCAGCTCTTACCACAACCTTATCACATGCTCCCAGCTCTTTCCATTCTTCATGTTGATTGGTGTTGAGATTTCTTAATAAATGAAAAATATTATGAGAAATTGGTGAAAAGATTTCAGCTCATTGTGAGTGGTTGTGACTAAAATTCTTCTTTCAGAACAGATACATTAAAGCAGGTCAGTGCAAGCTGGATGCACAAAATGGAAAAAGTGGTTGTAAACAGCTGTACTGATGGAATTTGGCTCCAGTGCTTCTGAAATGGGAAAAAAAACACAGTGAGAGGAAGTGAAACAGGAGACAGGAGCAGGTTTCAGAGGTAGGAAGATGCACACTGGTGCCTGAGGACTGGGTTTACTATAGGTTTGAGTGACATAACAAGGGAAATAAGAGAAAAGAAGTTAGAGTAAAACTGATTTTGGTGCATAGAGATGTTAATTCATGTGTTAATTTGCTTATATATTTATTTACTTACTTGCTTATTTATTGGCTGAAAGGTGGGCTAGTCTATGAACTCTTTTAGACACAATTCAAAACAGTGAAGACAATGTACATTGAAAGAGTATATACAAGTCAGAGTCAGATTTAAAAAAAAATCATAAAGAATCAATTAAAAAAGAACTTTGTAAAAATATATGCATATACAATGATTTTAACAATACAAATAAGTATACTATGTTCTTGTATAAACATTTACATGACGCATCACACTTTTTATAGTTCAACCTTTATTAATTTTGTACATGTCATAATATGTATAGAATACACTAAATGGGTTGTGATTGCAGGAATCTAATCCCGATCAGTGTGAAAACAGAAAAAGTATGCATTATCAGGGGGACATGTACATTTAGATTTTTCTTTTGTGTGCACCTTAACTCTCCCTCTGAAAGAAGGATAGTCTTTGATATTTTTAATTACCTCTAGAAAGTTATTACAGGAGGCTGGTGCAGTAGAGTACAGACTGATGGCTGGACTTAGCAAATTATGATTCACAGATGTAAGAGAGTAGTGCAAGGAACTAAAGTAGTGTTTATTCTCATGACTGGACAATGGATACTGTGCAATAACATGTCAGCTAGAGAGATGTGCAACTGTCACTGGTAAACTGTTTGCCCTTTGAAGAAATATTCAGTCATTCTATCTTTCATTTGTTATGACAAGAAATGCCATATTTTGGTAATGACTACCTATGAGGTGCAGATATTCTATAATTTCAGTGCTGTGACTGGTGGAATATATTATAAATGTAGAGTCAGCATACTGATTGTGGTTGATTGCGATTGCCCTTCCAGTCTACATTGTTAATATGTTACTGAACTTAAACGAGAACTTTCTTTGTAATTATTTTGCTTAGCCCTGTCTGCTTTGTAATTTCCAGCTGACAATCTTTCACTTTCTTCAACAATGACTCCTAACTTTGTGCCTCTGTACTATATACTGAGGCTGGAACCACCTTCACTGTAGGCTTGTTGAGAAAGCGATGGGGTAATATGGAGCAGAACTTCCATCAGCTTCATAGGCAGCTACACTGCTTTGTATGTGACTGATTTATTTGGAGTGATCTTAGTGGGTAAAGCTGCTGAAGTCACATATATCGTCACACAGTAGCATCAGACAACTCCAGCCCTACCCTGTAAAACGGATTTCTTAAGATAAATCTTTTATGCAATGCCCACCTTATGTCCAGAGGAGCATATATTACTTAACGGATTTTCCCTCTTTTTTATCAGAGTGGGCAAGCTGTCAAAACTTCATCCTTTGTCACCTAACCCTGCCTGGCTCTTCCAGTATCCAAGTTGCTAACTTATAGCAGGACAGCTGATTAGCAGTTTCAGGTTCTATACCATTGTGAAAAAAATATTTTGCATAAAGAGTAGGATGACAATAAAACAATAACAGGCTGATTTAAGTTCTCCAGGTTTGTTGGGTTTATAATACCTTCAGAGGAATGGACCCCATTCTTACGTCAAAGTATGATTAAAGGTCATGAAATTAGTATTGTTTTAATCACTGATGTTAGACAAAAGTTATTTCTTAGCACCGGCAATGTGCCCAGAATTGGCACCTTCTGCAGTTCCTGCTGCGTTACATGTATTCCTAGCATATATAAATCTGAATATAAATTCTTTTTTATGAGGTCCATTCCTTCTACTATGATTGGAACTATCTGGGTATCTGTCCTCCACATTGGCCTAATTTCTGCTGCAAATGCTGATATTTGATTACTTTTGACTCACTCTCTCTGTGCATAAGGCACTGTAATTACTGGGTGTAGCAATTTCAGTAACTAATACTATTTTTGTCTTCTTTCCATGGACTACTATATCTGGTTTTCTCACATCTATTTTTTGAACTGATAATAATAGGTGATCTTATGTGATATAAATTTCATCATTTTCTATAATGTTTTGTGCCTCATGTTTTCAATGCTTCTCAGTTACTTCAGTATAGTAATGATTGCATAATCCTCAATGCAACAGTCTTGCCACATTATTATGCCTTTCAGTATACAGGCCCTTTGCCATTTGTGTAGCTCCCAGCAAAAAGATATGCGACTGTTTCAAATTCATTTCTATAAAACCTGCATTTTCTGTTTCTCTGACATTTTTGATGGACTTTGTAAACCAATGTGTACATAGTCCACTATCCATGGCCACCAGTATTAACCTATTGTTTTTGGTTTAAATTCACATTTCCTTAACCATTCCTGCATCAGACCCTGATCAATATGAGGCTGTAACAGGAGTTTTCTGTACATGCAACTATATTTATGCCTTTTCCACATTTTTTGCCTTCTCATCTTATTTTTTCTTTTATTTTTGGCACATTCATTTGCTGCCTGATTTTTGTCTACTTCTGGTTTGATTACTATTTCTGCTTGACACTGATTTGCTTCTGCTAAACTAATCAGGGAAGTCATCTTAGACTTGTTTTCCTCATGTTTTAAAACGTTCACTATGTTTGGATCTTGTAAGTATAGCAGCTATGTATGCAGTCCTATGACTGTAGATCTACACATGTAATCAATTTTGGGGAGCCTCATACCTTCTTCAGAATAGAGAATATATAATTCTGGTATACTCTGATTTTTATAAATCATTTGATAGATATGAACCATTTTTCATGCTTTCCTGTCCAACTGATCTAATACCTTTTGGGGTCAGTCAGTCACCCCAAAACTGTAAGTGAGTACAGGAAGAGTAAATTGGTTTACAGCTTGAACTTAATTTCTAGATGCCAGGGCTGATTTCAGTATTAAATGCAGTCTTCTAAAATATTTCTTACTAAGTTTTGTTCACATTTTTCATGTTTTATTGTCGATCCTTCATCAATTCTTAAATATTTATACACTCCCTCTTACTCAAGTTTCTTTACATCACATTCCTGTCCCAGACGGATAGTTTCTTAGTGCTGCAGTTTTCCTGGTATAAAGGTTTCTTTTTCATATTCATCAATAATGAGTGTCATTCCTATATCATCTGAGGTTTTTGACCATGTGCAGTTGTGCTTTCAGGTTTCTCATCTGATGAACTATACAGTTTTTAATCAGCCACAATATGAAGATGATAAGTCAAATTGTAACCATGACCACCTAATCTAATAAGTAGACAGCCTAATGGGTTCAGGGCAACACAAAACAACAGTGATGACAAAGAGTGACCCTGGAATATACCTCTTAAATTTATATCCATGGGATAATAATTTATCCTTTCTCATGGCTTAGCTGCAGAGTGGTTTGCCATTGTTTCATGATAATTGTAATGTAATTGATCAATATAGGTTATATCTTATACATCTATAAGCACTACTTTACATATGAATGTGGGGTGCCCTCAAATGTTTTTTTTTTGTATCTATCCTTGCCATGCTCAGATTCTTTCCCTTTTAACAATTCTCCATTATGACTTTATTAACAACAGATAATCCTTTGTTCCATGTGACATTCTTTTTTATTGCCTTTTTGTTCTATTGCCATGATTGAGTTTTCTTCTAAATAACTATAAACTCTATCGACATCAGTTCCAGTCTATAATTTATATATCATCAGAAGACAAGTTATTGGTTTATAGTTTTTTGGATCGTTTGTAGGTTCACTGAAAAGGAGGAGTATAATTTTTCCTGTTGTTAACCAGTTTGGTGTCATTTTGGTATGTGCATATAAATAGTTCTTACACAGGGATAAATCTTTGTATAAAAATGTTAATACTTTTAAACAGAAGTTAGGTACTGGGGCCTGGTATTTTCCAGTTAGGAGCTTTTCTTAATTTTGTTTTAAATTCTCTGGCTATTCTTTCATCCCATTTTGTATCCTGTATATTTGAACTTCTTACTGTTTCTTTTACTTCTTCTATCCATTCAGCATATGTATAATGTTTCACAGGGTCTTCATAGATATTTCTGCAAAATGTGCTTACTTCTTTTTTTTTTTTTTTTTAGTGGTGGAATTTTTATTCCTATGGCCTTGTTTCCAAGTTTTCTATAAAACATTTTTGGGTCATCAATGAATTGTCTATTTGGTACTTTTCCTTTATATTTATCTGCATACCTGCTGATATCTTTAGTTTATTATTTGCAAAAGTGTATGATAGAACGTCAGTTCTGATACTGCAAGTAGCTTTTATTTCATTGATTGTTCTAAGTAATTTTGTTGATCTGTTCCCTCTTCTGTACTCTTCTAACAGGGACACTTCTTGTCTTGATTGCTTTATATTTTTCTGTATTCAATACTTCCATGATAGCATTCACTTTTTCCCCTTCTTTTCCCTTATTGCCTTGTTTTTTTGTATTAATACTTTATCTGTTATTAATTTATCTGCACAGTAGTATATCCTAATTACTTCTGTTGTATGTCATGAATTCCTGTGAATAATTTTAATCATTGTGTTTGTTTTATCAGACTTCTAAGATTTTTGGTCTTACTGACTTTCTGTAATCAATTCCTTGCATTGATCTTAATATATCTATCCATTTCTATTAAATCAAGCAACTATTCCCTTTGATCCATTTCTTCTAAACTAAGGGCACATTATTTGTTTTCAGTTTCCTGTGTATATTCTACAGAAAGTCCCAGAATATTTTTCTGTGACATATTCTCTTCAGCTTCATCCTTTGTTATTGGCCAATCGCATCACAACATTGACTGTGTCTCCTTCTCTTGCTGTGCAATTCCAACAGAACTTTTATACTGGTTTCCTACTGAAGGCTCCAAAGTATCTTCATATGGCAACTGATCATATTCATCTCATAACACTGGCTTCTCCTTAATTTGGGGACTCATTGTTTCATCATGATGTGATGTTACCAGAGTTGTATTTTCTATACTAAATCCTTCATTTCACAAGTAATCCATAACTTCAGTTTCTATTTCTAGGCTGTTGTGTGAATATTACCATATATATGATATAATTAATTGCTTTAAAACCAGATTAATTGCATGGTTAGTCTGACCAATGAAAGATATGCTTTTCAGAGAGTAGGTCAAGATAATGTTGCTCAGTGTCCAGGGGAAAAAAAGTTATGATTTGTGGATCAGAGATGTTAGTGAATGAACAAAAAACAGAAAAAAAAACACCTTTTGTGTTGTATTAAATATCATCATTGCAGTTTTCTTGCAGTCCCTAAAGGATGGAACGGACCTCTCAGAGCAAGAATTCATAATTATTAGATTTAACTTGGATTTTTTTTGTTAAAATAAATACTAAGATAAAAGGAAGTATAGTATTAAGATTTACAGCATTTTATTTGGACTTGAGGAATGCAAAGTTCCAGGGCTAATAACCCAATATTATTTCTTCTTATCAGGTTAATACGTTCATATGTTATCCAGAGTTACTTTCATTTCACATTTAGCGCCGGTACATGCAGTGATTAATTACTTGCTGTCAAAATAAATAATGCAGATTTGCACCAATATGTGCTTAAAGACGGTGCAACACTTCCTCTAACACATGAACTCACTTATATGCATGATAATTCTTTGTTTAAAATGACAAGAGGTATGGGCAAGATAGAAAACCCCAGAGCTGCATAATACAAGATAATTTACATAGGCTGTGGAGCATATTATCAAACAACTTATTTTTAACTGTTGGTGATGTTAACACTAATGATTTCCATAGTATTGTAACTGTAGTTGCACATGGAACAGGTACCAGACAGAAAGTAGCCTATCAGTCTTTCACTACCAACTGTTACCCTTGTACCAGATGCATATTTAGCCTTAAAAGATATGAACACCTGACCTGAGCAGCTGCCCTTCCTGTATGTGAGCTTACATTACTTTGGCATGATTGTAGAGCAAAATCTTGTTGGCCTTAATGGAGTGAAATTTATCAACCATCCTTTTAAATTTAAAACTACTTGTATCCTACATAGTAAGAAATCTGTACCCATATGTTATATATCAGGTGTTCAATGGCTGGTATTGAAGAATAGCTGTGGTCTCGTGTGTATGCATGTTCTTATGCCCTTTTGGTGAAACTTGTTGAGTAATCTCTAATCAGAAACGTATTTATTTAATTTGTGGATGTGGGTAGCTCTCTGTAAGAGATCATTACAGATATGTTTGATCTCTAAAAAGTGTGAATATGATGTGTTGTCTTTTACAGGTCAAGAATGGCAATTATTGCATGAAAGCAAGAAAGACTTGAAAATGCCCTGTGAAATAAAGAAGTATGAATGGTGCCATCCAACATGCTAGTTATAACAACATCCAAAACTTCCAGGGTAAATAAGCTGCTTTTTGTCTTAAAAATAACATTATTTGTTTTATCATTTAAATAACAAACACACCCTTGTAACTTGTCCAAAACTGTCAAAAGAAGCCAAAAATCATCAGTATATTGGTGACACATTTCTATGCATTGTAGAAAGGGGGGTATAAATTGGATTGTAAATCAAACCATGCTATGGGAATCCTATAAATAAATCTGCATAGGTTAGTGGACATACTAAACATGCTGTGGGTAATAACAATTGTTGAAATTTAACATATTCATTATTCATTATCAATGCAATGGCTGATAAATCTAGAAGTAACTGATTATATGTGGTAGAGTAAATATTAACATGACTCAGCCAGTAGCTTAACCTTACATCACCCTTTCCCTATACCATGGTTATAGATGTACACCGGCTTTCAACCGCTATTTTGAAAAAATAAGTACAATTATTAATGCGTTAGCTGAACATCAAAGCCAGAAATTCCATGGTTTCTTAAATTCTACAGTTAGCATGTATCAATAATTATTTTAGGCTAGTATCTAATGATGCAGAAAACAGTTTTAAGCAAGTCCCCATCTGAAGCTATGGGTCTTTTGGGTGAAGGGGAAATACCATTGTGTACCTTAGAAAATAAAGGGCCGACTCTTTGTTCATGAATTATAACTACCCATCTCATCTAGTATGAAATGTACACTTTACTGACAGATTCTCTGAAGAATGTGTCAATGCTTTTTAGAAATGGGTAGAATCTAATGTCAGACAATTGCATCATAATCTTACACTGATAGTCAATCTCTTCGTAAACAACAGTTGTCCATCCCTTAACCACTTGTGTAACAATCAAATCCATTTCACTCTTTAGTGATCTAACTGCAAGCATTCTGCTGTACTTAGATTTTGATTGACATTTCTAAAAGCACCAGACTGGTTGTTATATAATTCATTAAAGCAGACTCCCTCTTATCCAGTCTCACTAGGACCAGACCTTAGGCAGGATAAACAAATGGCAGGTTAATAAGAAAAAGCATAAAAATAACATTTAAAGGTTATAAATCAGTTAGGATAACATGATTTGTGTTAGTATGCATTCTTCTAATGAATATGAAGTCTAAAACTCAAATGTCTGTCGTTATTTAGCCCAGAGGAGGCAGAAGTGTTGTTCTTCTCTGTTGTATTTTGCTAGGACTACAGCAGAAATTTGATGACCAGTTGAAGAGGAGGTCAGTTTAAGAGAGGCCGGATAAGAGGGTGTCTGCTGTAATACATTTATAGTATTTATTTAAGTAGACTGAAAAAAAATGCTGTTCTCAGTATGCAGATTTGAAAAATTGAAGAGATGTACTTGTTTTAAAGAGTTTCTGTGTTAGGAAGTACAGGCATGTAACTTTCAGTCAGAATATTGGTTCATCAGCAGCTACCAAGATTTGCCTTACCACAATCAGTTTTAGAGAACTGGAAGCTTTGGATTCAGAAAAGTTATTTATTCTACACTGTGAGCAGAATAACTGAATATCTTGTGAAGGGAAAGTACCTCACATTTCTGCTCTACACCGAAGATGATGCCCTGTCTTATTAATGGAGGAGAATGACAAAAATATATCAACTAGAGATCTTTCAAGCATTATTTTGAGCCCAAAAACATTTGAGCATTTATTCATCATTTGTTCCTTACAGGAGCAAATAATATTACAGCTAATTATAGCACTGAGCTAAAGAACATAGATAAAAACTGAATTTCTTGAGTTGTGTGATTTGTTAGTGCAAGAGCCCATTGCTGTTGGCATAAAAAATAATCAGACAAGAGACACAGTATTTCAAGAAGCAGACTTAATTGTCAAAAGCTGAGGAATGATAAATATAGCATGATTGAAATTTTAAGGACAAGTGTCAAGCTATTTCAATAGGAGGAGTACCTGTTTTTATATACTCAAGATATTAACTCATGTCAAGTGCATCACGTTTCTGAATTCAAGCTCCTTGAGATTTCTGTCACATTTGAGAAAATAAATTGCACCATCATTGTCAACTACATATCCACTTCAATGTCACCAGAAGACCAGAGTAGGTACTTTGACAAGTTGGCTATTAGACTCAGCAACCTAATTCTAGGTGGCAATATTTATTCATCAACAAGGTGCCTTTTATAACTATCAGCAGCTATGTCCAAAGTTTTCCAGGTTTCATTAATAATAACTGTCCATATAAAACAATCCAAGTTTCCATGAGAGGAAAATATGTGTTAACTTGTACATATGGATGCTCCCTTTGCCTGCAAATCTGATCATCAGACTGTTACCTTTCTCCTCAAAATTAGTGCCAAACTGCCCATATATTTAATTACATTCAGAAACGTCTTGAAAATCAACCTAATATCCTTATATGCAGACCTTAAGAGTTTCAAGTGTGTTGTCCCTATCTGTCTTAAATCTTTTAACACCATTACATTTACCCATGAATTTCACAGCCATCTCAGCTAACATACACGAGTTAGTTCCAAATAGACATTAGAATATTGAAAAATTCAAGGGAAACACTTGAGGTAAAATTCTCAAATAAACAAACTTCATAACAGAAAAGTTGTCTTCTTACAGTGTAGCCTCTGCTTTTAAATAAAATTAGTTTTGTGTAAATCATGATCTCTACCTAAAGTACAGCCTTAACATTTCCTTTCATACAAGATGCTAGTTAAAGCATTCAGTAAATAACATATCAAAAACATTTACCATCATTTTCATGTTAGAGGCTTTGAGGAACCTAATCCACAAGTCAAAAAAACATTTCATTATGTTTGGTCAGCATGTGACAAGCATTTTTATTTGTTAGAGTAATTTTATTTGTATATGAGCCCCATAGAAGTGGGCAAGGACACTGTATTATATATAAATATTATCATTATCAAGCTAATGAGTCTCATGCAAGTGGGTACTTCATTAACAGAGCACATTTTACAAATAGTAATGTGATCTGGAGGCCCTTGTCCAAAAGAATGGTTTAAGATGGCTTATGATAGAGTCTATACTGTTTGACTAAGACAATGGACTTGAAGAAGCCTCTAGAGAGAAAGTGATTGTAAATGTTTTGAGATACGTTATTATTTTGTATAAATGGAATTTTTTTGTTTTTTATACTTTAGGAAGAGATCAAATTTACACAAAATCAAGTTGTTTCAAAACAGAGGATACACTATAAGAGGATGACTTATTTGCTGAGTGAACAGAGTCTTAGTTGACATGCAAAATAGGTAAAAATGATACCAAGTCTTATTGTATATGCGTAACGAGTGAAAAGGAATCAGCCCTATTTGTTATGCAAAAACAGGTAAAAGGACATCTAGTCTTACTGGATATGCAAAACAAGTGAAAAAGTAAGTGAAAAGGACTCCCGCCAACTACCAGCTCAGCTGACAACCAGCAGACCTGGCACCACCCCTCTGTAACTATTTAAATACTGTAACAATTACTGAATGTTCACTAAACAAGATTGCTCATCCATCAGAACAGAATAAGTATATTATTGAATCTGTTACTGGTGTGGTTCTTTGTCGCATTGTCCTAGTACTACCTGTTCTGTAACATGCAGTTTATACGGATTCATATTAGAATAATGAAAACGCATTTTGTCGAATGCGTTTTCGTCGACACATGTTGGGTGAACAGGCAAAACAGCAAAGCGACTGTTCAGCAAATTCTTTCCCTGGGAAAGAAGTTGCTTGACCGCTTCTTTGCTTTGTGCGTTCTGAAGTGTAGTGTGGTCCCTTGTCCGGTATAGCTCCTGAGCGTGATTGTGCAAGAGTTACTGACCTTAGGGTTAGGGTGCGAGTTAAGGTAAGTGCATATGTATGAAAGTGTTTAATGTTTTTTATTTTGCGTTAGATGTATGGTTTAGTTACATGTGTATGTTTTCAGCTGTTTACTTTTGTTTTGGGGGGTAGGATTAGGGTTAAGATAAGTGTGTATGTGCTTGGAACTGTTTATGTAAATGTGCGAGAGTTACTGACCTTAGGGTTAGGGTGCAGGTTAAGGTAAGTGCATATGTTTTAAAATGTTTACTGTTTTTTTTCGTTAGATGTATGGTTGGGTTACATACATATGTGTATTTAGTTGTTTACTGGTTCTTTGGGGGTATAATTAGGGTTAGGGTATGTGTGTATGTGTTTGGAAGTGTTTAATGTTATTTTTTTTTTGGGGTTGGAACAGCAATTTCTTTCTCTAGGAAAGAAATCGCTGTTCTGTGGTTTCAACATTTTCAGCGTTCACAGAATATGTGTCGATGAAACACCGTTTGCTGTTTTCAGCGTTTGGTGTTTTAATATGAACCCGTTTATACCTAGCCATTGATCTAGGGTACATGATCCAGAATTTCATCCATTTTGGCTTTTATTTAGTACTGCAGCCCTCACAAGCTACAAGTTGGACATACAACAAGATGCTCATAGTATCTTTGGATGTTTGCTTTTACCAATAACTAGGGAGGGTAGGAGAATAAATTCCTAGCTCAGTGCTGAAGAGGCTGATGTGATGTAAGCCTTCACAATATATTCCTAATCCCCCATCCTAACTGAAGCCATACTTCCTGTCTTCCAACCAATCTACTCTAAGCCAATCAGTAGTTCTAATTCCAAACACTGTCTGACCACTCCCTCTAAATTATTTCTACCTAAAATTCCACAGCTATACTAATGGCATTACTATCAGTTTTCACTCCCCACCAAGTATGAGTTCAGGTATAAAATAGTTTTCAATCAAGCCCACCTTGTAATAGGTTCATAGGTTCGTAGGTAGGTACTAGGCTATTGGCCCTAGGGCCTATATAAGCCTAGCCAAAAAATGTACCCTGGCTTTCGTCACCCAAGAAAATTATTTTCCTGTGCCCCTGTTGAGCAGAGCCACAGAAGTGATCACTGGGGTGAATTTCCCATTTCCCATCCAATCATCAAGATTTTTCTTGAAGAGTGCTAATGAGGAGCTCTGTTTGACATAGATAGGTAGTCTGTTCCAGAGTATGGGAAGTCTCTGGGACAGGAATCTATCCCTCCAGCATGTTCTGTTTATTGTGGTGACAAGGTTTAGGTCCCTAGAGCGTGTAGCTCAGAGGGATTGGGATTTCTTTAAGTGGAGCATGTCCAACAGCTCTGGGTTTGACATAGCTTTGTATGTTAGGCAGAGATCGCCCCTGAGTAGGCGATATGCGATGGAGTAAAGCTGTAGATTTTTTAGACAGTCTGCGTAGGGCATCTGTTTGAGGCCAGTAATCCTCTTTGTGAGGTATTTCTGTGGTCTTTCCAGTTGTTGTAGATGTCTTGCGAGGTACATACCAAAAGGGGTATTGTACTCTATAATGGGTGTAATGAGTGATGAGTAGAGGGGAACAATGACCTCTTTTTTTCTGGATGAGAATCCTTTTGTGATGAGATAAGCCATGTAGAAGGATTTCCTGACTACTGTGGCAATGTGATTATCAAAGGAGAGACTACTGTCCACCTGTGTCCCAAGGTCTCTTATCACATTTTCAGCATTAAGTAGACTACCAGCTATGTGGTAGTTCATGGGTACAGAGTTTTTACCAAAGGGTATGACAATACACTTTTTGGCATTGAGCTTCAGGCCATGGCTTTGACACCAGGTATCTGTCTCAGTGAGACCCTTTTGTAGTTTGTCCACATCGTTAGGAGTTTCGATTATGGCTCCTAGTTTGCAGTCATCTGCAAACTTTGTTAGCCAAAGACCTTCTGTGTTAGCCTGCACTTCAGAGAAGTAGATACCAAACAGGAGAGGACCCAGGACTGAACCCTGTGGTACTTCACTTGTCACTGGTCTGAAGTCGGATTTGGAATCCGCTACTTTCACTGTATGGGATCTGTCTGTGAGCCAGTTGGCAACCCATCTTGTGACATAGGGATTTATACCTAGTTTAATGAGCTTATCTATAATTCCAGAGTGGGGGATGGTGTCGAAAGCCTTGGCGAGATCTAGATAAGCTGTGTGAACCATTTTACCCTCATCTATGGCTTTGGTGACTGCTTCAAAGAAGTCAATCAGGTTTAGGAGACATGATCTGCCTTTTACAAATCCAAACTGGGTATGGTCCAGAGTTTGGAGATTACCAATGTCTTTGTTTATGAGTTCCATGATGATACATTCCATGGTCTTGCAGACCAGGCTCGTCAGGCTAATGGGGCGGTAGTTCCCGGGGTCCATCGTGGCTCCACCTTTGTGGAGTGGGATAACCGTCACAGTGCGCCATTCAGTGGGTACAAAGCCTGAGGTGAGGCTATGACAGAACATGGTACTTAGGTAGGGTGCCAGTTCATTCTGTAGTTTGTGTTTGCAGCCTGGGATATTGTCAGGTCCCATGGATGCTGTGTTCTTGGCTTTGGAGAGTGTATTTTTTTACCTGTGCAGCCGTGATTATAGGAACTTTGCATTCTTCCGGTATAGAGATGGGCCCTCTAGGGGGTGAGATGGGGGTAAAGTTAGCACTGAACCAATCTGCTAGGATGTTGGCAATATCAGTTGGTTCTGTATATTTAGTGCAATTGTGCTGTAACTCAGAGCAGATCTGAGTGTTCCCATTGAGATTCTTGACATAGCTATAGAATGCTTTGTGGTTGTTTTTAGAGTCAGTGGCAATTTTGTTTTCGTAACTAGCTTTGGAGGATTTTATGAGGGATTTCAGCTTCTTACTGAGGTTGACCAGGGAGTTCCTCCAGTCATGGGATTTTACTCTTTTTTTGAAACAGTTTCTTTCTTCTGTTGTAGAGTTTGTTTATGGCAGAGGACCACCAGATTGGCTTCCTTTTTTTAGAGGATAACATCTTGGTTCTTTTAGGGATAGCATGATCCATGCAATCGTGTAAGTGCTTATAAAGTGCATTTGTGTAGGATTCAGCAGTCATACCTCTATTGTCCATCTGCATGGGTGTCGTGAAGTTTGCCACTTCTGTATTAAAAAGTGTGAATTTGGCTTTGGAGAAGTTTTCTATGATGGTTTCCTTAATGGGGGGGTGGGGGTGGGATGTGGATGTCTAGGCTGATTAGCTTGTGGTCGGATCTGACCAACAAGGAATTGACCTCTGGTGTGGAACACCAGTTTCCCATGTTGGTAATGACCAGGTCTAGGATATTGATGCCCCTGGTGGGGGTGTGAATAAGTTGATCCAAGTCGTTGGAATTTATGAATTCTAGAAAACGTTGAGCAAAAGAGTTGGTACATGAGTAGTTTTCCCAGTTAATGGTGGGGTAGTTGAAATCACCCATTATTAGGGTGTTGGGTTGTACCCTAATACTTTCCAGTGTATCAAGAAATGAGGAGTGGGAATCCTGGGGCATGGTGGGAGGTCTGTAGCAAGCTACATGTATTCAGAGTTATATATAGCAGGACTTCTCCCCACTTCCTACTGTCCCAAATCCACCTGATCTCAGTTCACTGGATTCTGTTTCTGGTTTCCTGATATTGAAATTAATGGCCATTGATTTCTAAAAGAAATCCCTGCTGGCATGTTTTCTAAGTGTGCACCAGCAATCATTCCTTGGTTTGGGGGAAGATTTTTTATTTTTTTGTTGTATTTGCTCTTCCATGGAGTTAGTACATATATGTTTGGAAATAGGAGTCATGTTTTCAATCTGAGGGGAAGGGATAGGAGCATGCCTAGCAGATAAACATTTGTTTTCAATTTTATTTAGTGTCTTGAATCCTGAACAGGTTAACTCTGTGAGTTCAGTCCACATAGCATAAAACAATAATGATTCATAGAATAAGCTCATAGCAGTGATATCCTCAATGAGTATATCAATTTATATACAGACTTGCATCATTGAGGGAAGAATATTATAACAAATAAATTCTGATGTTATACAAATGATAGATATTCCAAGGGATGTGCTAGCATCAATCAATAACAGCCCATTTTGTCCCATTTTCTACATGAGGTTGAAGTGTTGTGTCAACTGTAGACATTTCTCTCTCTGTCTCACTATTCAGTGTCACTTTCCTACCTTCTTCAACACTCATGCCTGACTGTCGAAGATCTTCTGTCACACAATCCATTCATCTCTTTGCTGGATGTCCTCTTTTCCTCTTGCATTCTTCCTGTCTCTCCCAAATCTTCACCAGATTGTCTTCTACTTTTCTGCGAATGTACCTAAATGTAGTAGCATCTGTCAGGAGGAAGAATCTGTGGGAATATAAGTATAGAGAAACTTCTTTCATTAATATCAAAGTCAATCCAAAGTTTTAATAGTGTAGCTACTATTGTAAAGTGTCACATTTGTATTTATGTATAAGAGCTGAATAAAATGATTTAAAAGAATCATCACCCATTGCTTACAGTCAAAAGAATGGCTTCAATAATGCCAGATAAGCTTGTTTCATCAATATATGCAAATCAAGGACTCTGACAGATAAAGCTATAGTACAAAAAATCTGAAATATATATATTTTAGTAGCTGATGAGGAAGGCAGCCCTTCCTCAGATTTCTATTTCATATTTCCTCTACATAAGTGGTATTCCAAACTGCTGCTGATTTGTTAATTAGACATGAAAATGAAAGGAATTGTTGATATCTGTTGATATATTGCTTCAGCATCAGAAACAAGAAGAAAAAGAAAAAGGTTTTGATACAGGTGCTGAAAAAAATTAAGACACAATAATAAAAAACAAACAAATTTAAAACCTGATATAAATAAAGTCAGTGAATATGTGCAAATAGTGAAGACAGCAGGCAATCAGGATTGCTAATATTGCTAGAATTGATATAATGTACTGCCAGCTTTATATCTACTGTGCTTGAGTTATGCATGCTAGTATAGACCTATTTGAACAAGGCATGACCTGGAAATTGACTTATCGAAAAGAAAGAAAAAGCTATGAAATAATCACAAAAAACTAGTTACAGAAATACTGACGGTGCAGTAATGTGATATGAACTGACCATTTTTTTTGTAAGCAGATGCCATACAGAGTGCAACAAAAGACATAACCTTACATGAAAATAAACTATTTGCTTGTGATTTAAAGGCATTAAGCACATTTTAATATATAAAATGTTTTATATATATATATATATATATATATATATATATATATATATATATATATATATATATATATATATATTGCTTCCTTACACCTGTGCTTGTTTTATCATTCCTTGAGGTCGGGATTAAGTAGGTAATATTCATTACTTTCATCTGCGGCCTGTGCTATTTTGTAATCTTTTTCTCTAAATCATTTTTTCTGATTTTGTTAAGAGTACCGAACACACTGTGACAATATGTTAAATATTAGAGGAAATTTTCTGCCATATTGTTAAACTTCTATTAACATGATTATTTGCACATGGCAGTGCACAAGATGGCCATATTTGTTAGATATTGCATAGCACTTGGACTGTTCTGATGTCCATTTGTGAGTTTAGAAAATCCTTTTGTGAATGGGTATGCTGATATACAACAACTGTTCTACCACTATTCTGGTAGAAAGGTTGGAAAGGACTATACTGTTCTCTGACTGTTTGTGTCATTCATAAATTCTCGTAGTAAAAGTGATTCATCTAAAATGATGAAACTGTTTTAATATAAGTAGGGCAAGCTGTTTGTCGTATCACCATAGTGAATCATTTATCTAGTTTTGTGATTTCCATCTGAGGCAGAGTGGCTTTTTTCTTGTGCATTGTTACTGAGATGCACATTCCAGTTTCAGATATATAATATGTAACACCTGCACATCCCCTTTTTCCATTGTTTTTTTCTTTGTTGGCTGCTAAATGCTTTAAGAAAGAATAACATATTTTCAGTATTTATTATGCATGTTCATATTAGCATGGGATTAAATAAAAATGTTTTAGTCAGCTATAATTTTGCCTCATTCTTTATCTGGTTTCAGAAGACCACCGTTTATATTTCAGGAAATGTGTTTATTGCAATGGCACTACTGTGTGCTTTTCTTTCTTGCTTACTTGTCCCATACTAATCTACTGTCATTGCTGAGTGTCATGCCTTTACTTGCATTCTCATGTTAATGTGCAGCAATGGTTCTGTCAGATAACTGGCAGTATTTGTTGCTACTAATATAATGAGCCATGATTTTTAGCAAAGATCCGTCATATGGCTGGGAACATGATAGGTGGTGAATCACTGCTTCAGAACCTCAAATGAGTTACATTTTTACTGCTTGTTTGCAGTCTAGTTTGTGTAACATGGGAATGTTATAACAGTGGGTCCCACAGCAATGAGCCAATGCATGAGGAATGAATTTCCCAATTATTCTGGTATGAATCAGAGCAGTCTGGAAGGCTACATTTAGAAAGGGAGTTCTTCAGAGAATGGATTATGGAGGATTGATGAAAGGAAGATGTGGAAGTACTTTGGGCTCGTAAAAACAGAGGTGGCTAACTTCACGGCACCCATGTCAATGGAAAATAGATGCATGACTGCTGAATCATACACTAATGCACTGTATGAACACATACATAAATGCAAGGAACTAGCCATACCCAGGTCTATATTATGTCAGCAAAACGGCATTACAGCGAATGCCATTTTGCCGACACATATAGACCGAAATCGGAAAAGAGTGAAAGCTGAGGTCAGCGATTTCTTTCTCAGGGAAAGAAATTGCTTGGCATGAGCCATGCCATTGCCCTTTCCCTGACTGTAGAGCGATCTCAGAGTTGGTATATGTAGTTAGGGGGTGCGGGGGGTGTGGGGGCAAAACCCCCAACTTTGTAATGTTTTAAGTGGTATGTTGTGTTTTGTTGGTTCACTGATTTTTTTTCCATTTCTATACCAGAGGAATGCCAGACACCCAGCATTACTGCAGCACAGGTTACAGCTGCATTGCTCAAGGCGATGAATACAGCTTCCATGGGCCCCAACAATATCCCTGGATGTGTTCTACATGAACTACAAAGTGAACTGGCACCACATCTGTGTGCCCTGTTCAATCACATCCTCACCTCAGGGTTTGTCCCTACCAAATGGTGCACTGCTACAGACATCTCTCTCCATAAAGGGGGAGCGACTACAGACCCTGGGAGTTATTCCCCCCCATTAGCCTGATGAGTCTGATATGTAAGGCTATGGAGTGCATCATCCTGGACCTAATTAACAAGGATGTAGGGAATATCTGAACTCTAGATGCCACAAAATTTGGTTTTGTGAAAGGTAGATCATGCCTGCTCAACCTGGTTGTCTTCATTGAATCATCACCAGAGCTGTGGATGAGGGCAAGGCAGTTCATACAGCCTACCTCAATCTGACCAAGGCCTTTGATACTATTCCCCACTCAGGAATTATTGATAAACTCACCAAACTAGGCATCAACCTCTATATCACTAGGTGGGTTGCAAACTGGCTCACAGATAGAACCCACAGTATGAAAGTAGTCAGACTGCCAACAAGTCACTAGTGGACTCCCAAAGGGGTCAGTCCTGAGTTCTCTCCTGTTTAGCATCTACTTCTCAGAAGTCCAGGCCAACATGAAGGGACTCTGGCTGACCAAGTTCACAAATGACTGCAAGCTGGGAGCCATTATTAACTGCCCAAATGATGTAGACATCCTACAGAAAGGCCTCACTGAGACCAATGACTGGTGTCAAAACCATAGCTTTAAGCTTAATGCCAAAAAATGCGTCATCCTCTCCTTTGTAAAAAAACTCAGTTCCCACTAATTACCACATTGATGGGAGCCCACTGAACACTAATGGTGTTATAAGAGATCTGGGGACACAGGTTGACAGCAACCTGTCCTTCAACCACCACATTGCCACTGTGGTCAGAAAGTCCTCTATGTGGCACATCTCATTACTAAGGGTTTTGCATCCAGGATGAAAGAGGTCATCATCTCTCTCTAGTATCTACTCTTCCCTCATTAGGCCAATCATCCAGTATAATGCCCCATTTGCCATGTACCTCACTAGACACATGCAACAGCTGGAAAGCCACAAAAGTACCTCACGAAAAGTATCCTAGGCCTTAAGCACATGTTCTACATGGACAGTCTCAAAAAACTCCAGCTATTCTCTGTCTGATATCATCTACTAAGAGGCGATCTCTGCTTGATTTACAAAGCCACGTCTGTTAGAAATGCTACATCTATAAAAATCCAAATCCCTCCATACCACATGATCCAGAGATGTCAACCTCATTACCACAATCAACAGAGCATGCTGGAGGGACAGATTCATAACCCAGAGACTATCCATGCTCTGGAATAGACTTCCCATACATGTTAAGCAAAGCACATCACTGGCTCTCTTCAAGAGAAATCTTGATGAGTGGATGGGAAAAATAAATTTCACCCCAGGGACCACTGCAGTGTCTCTTCTTGATAGAGGCACTGGGAACTAACACTGGGCAGCATGATGCCATTATACTTCTATGGGCTAGGTTTGTAAAGGCTCCAGGGCCATTAGCCTAGTACACACCTATGAACCTATGAACCTATGAATGATAGTGAGCCCAGATGAGTATAAGCTATGTGGTATAACTTGACGACTGCTCCTGGTGGAAGCAACTGACAGGGGAGTTGAATGCAGAACTAGAAGAGAGGTCTGCAGCCTTGCAGTTAACTGTGGGATTATCTTTACTTTGAGCTGAGAGTGGGGCCTAGACAGGGGCCTACAGCCTGAGACTTTTCTTCCAGTTATAACTGACATTAGTCTGGAAAGATTGTGTACATGTAAAAATACTGCTTATTATGTGATTCTAAAGTCAGACTGGTAAATATATTTTTTTAAGAATTTAAATAGACATGAGATTTGAGTATATCATATCTCCTGTTGCATTTACTTTCTGTAAATTCTGCAAACAGAATGAACTAAACATTTGCTGCTTGTGTTACTGAGAAATTTATTTGTTTATTATTCCAAAAATTAGTTAGTAAGCACAATTGTGTAGGACTGTTTTGATTATAGATAGTGCAGAAAATGTTGTTTTGCAACCATGCAACTGTAAGAATAGTCACAGCTGCTGCTGCCTGCTTCACTATGTAAATGAGACCAGATATTTGTCTGCTTTGGCTACATCTTGCAGCATTTAGTGTCTAAATAGCAGTACTGAAAAAGACTGGATCTGTAGTATTGCACTGGCATTGTAGTGGGGCTTAGGGTACCATTGATTCTGTAGCATCAGCTAAGAGGAAACTCACCTTAGTTAAAATCAGTTTTGCAATTGAGGGTTCATATTTTGATAGACTAAAGTTTTTAGGAAATGCTTACTGACTGAATGCTAAGAATGCCAAAATGTTTGTTGTTGATTTGTAAGACTTGACAGGCAGGAAGAAGAAAGAGGCTCCATATTTTTATAGGTGGGGATCTCCTTATACCCCAGTCTCATAAACTAGAAAAGATTACAAATGCGAGGCCATGGTTATCCAGTAAGAGTATAGCTGGTGAGGAGTTGAAGGCTGATTTCTTTGTAGCTGATCCATAACATCATAAATAGCTCTACATTAAAATATTTACTTATTACCACAGCTGTCAGTGTTACAAGCAGGACATATTATTTACTTCTCAAGAAGAGTCTTTGGGATAATGCTAATAATGTTGACATACTGTTATCTACATATATGGATCGTTGTTTGATTTTCTTTATCGTAAATGAATTAGGTTGACATCATTATCCCATGTGTTGAGATTGGATATTCTCACTCTGAAGTATGTAAAAAAAGGAGAAAAACTAACCCTGAGATTCAATAAACATCAAGCAGTACTTGATGAATATTCATGCCACAGTTCACCTTTAAATGAAAGCAAGCAGGGTTTTGCAGCAACCAGGAAACCATGTAAAGCAACACAGATAGTGAACTTAGTTACAGCAAAGCAAATTGGGTTAGTAGGATTGCATGGAGTGCCACAAGGGCCACCAGGGTTTTTCATATAATAATGTATTATGTTGTGGGGAAAGGACAGAACAGTGTATGTAGTGCTGAGTATCATGGAATCCCACTCCAGGCAGTCTGTACAAGTTGTGTCAATGATCTGTAATGGCACATGGACTGATATTTATAACAAACAGCTATGGGAAGTGTGTTTATTGAACAGGGACACACAGCGGAAGTTTAGAGATGAACACTGGGAAAGAGGACAGGTGATACATTGTAATGTACAGTTGCAGTAGGAACACTAATCACATCACCACATGGTACAGTATGGACTGCACAGTGACAAATGTATGTGATGTGACTGTAACACAAGGTGACATAACAGTGGAGGATGTCTGTGTGATATAAGCATCCAGACATGAACAATAGAGAAGACATGCATCATGGATGTTAAATGCAATTGAGGTTGGGTGCATATTGTGAAGCTGTGCAAACTGATTTGCATGAGTATGCCTGTATTGTCAGCAGAAGCTTCCAAGTAAGACACAGATGCAGGCTCATGGCCAACAGTAAAACCATCATGCATAATTGTGGACAATATGAGAATAACACCACCAGTAATACCCATGTCTCTGACACAACATATGTGCTTCTGAGTGAGCATAGATGGTTTTGCACAAACACACTTGTACAACTATTAGAACATGCCAACAATCTATGAGTGTAATCAAGCACACTTTCCTGACACTAACATATGCAGGAGGTGTGAGGAGACACACTTGACATAATGATCAATACAGGCTAGTTGACTAGTGTGCATGGCAGAGATATATATGGCACAATCTGCACTAACATGAATGTAAACCATGCAATCAGTGTCAGTAAACAGCTATGTGTGTTGTGAGTGCATCATTACACCCTGATGAGGGTTCCATGCCATCAGACAGTCATGTTTATGCACCGATACTAATACCTAGCTATGCAAAAATAGATATGTGACAGCTCACAGTGACAAAGGTGGTACAGTTTATTTACACCTCATTGAAAGATGTGTATGGAAGGACATGAGGGGTGCGTTGTATTCAGGTACTGGTGTGGTGAAGGCTGTGAACTATGAAGGTATTATGGCCTGTCATGTGGATGTCCTGCACATACTCAGTAGTTGTGTTACGTACAAGGTGGTACTCACCATAGTGGACAAATGCTAGTGGACAACCTATATATCATAATCCCAGGACACAGGCCACATAACAACTGGTCTGCTGATATGGTATGATGTTTACATGATCCTTGGTTTGTGCATTTGTTTACATAATGAAACAAATCCCCACATTTTTTTCATCTCATGTTGCTATGGCTGTGTCAGCAATCTTTCATGTGTGTTGATTCTGTCTGTATTATACCAATATCACAGTTAACGTCAATGATTGTCCACAATCTGTAGTCCTCAGATGGCTCTTGGAACACATGCTTTGTATGCCATTCTTGACATCTGTGATTTCAATCATGGACAGAAAAAGGCATAACAGACAGCCCTGATGTACACACTTGATCAATAGACACGAGATATAGGTCACTTCACACATTTCTACATATTTAGATGCCATGTATGTGATCCACTGTTCTTCCCACTTGGTGATATAGGTGTTGATGACCATATCTGTTATTCTGAAGTGAATACCTCAGCGTGGACTCCTATCAACTTCCTTAGGATTTTCAAGTTCCACAGAACTATGCTCTTTGAGGACATCTGACAGATGTAACAGACATAGATGTAGCATCAAAAACTCACATGTCTGTTGTACACAGCTGGGAAATTGTGTCCATTTAGAGAAGGTCCATGATGACATGTTGGTCCTCCTCACAGATCAGGATAGTCAAGATGTGTCTATACATTCATGTCAAAGTACACCCTTCTATGGGAGCATAGTCTGGATGGTGTGTTGAAGTGTGTTTCACACCATGTCAGGTAGGCATATGTTCGGAGTCACACTATAGGTGATTTGTGATGTTGCCACAGCCCATTGTTTCTGTGTGATAGGCCTGTATGAAGGTAACACAGTGCATACCGCATATCTTGATATGTTCTAGGGTTTGGACACAATTCCCCTACTCAAATATTATTGACAAATTCTACCAGCTGGGGATTAACACTTGTGTCACTAGATGGTAGACCAATGTCCTCATTGACAGACCACTTACTGTGAAAGTTGACAAATCAACATCTACCATTGCAGCTTTCACCACTGGTGTATCCCAAGGATCTGTGCTGGGCCCTATACTGCTTGGAATCTATTTTTCAACATTCCCGGCTACAAAATATACCCTGTAGCTTACCAAGTGTGCTGATTCATGTGTATTGGTGGAAATCATTGAGTCCACCAATGATGTGAGTATAGTACACAAGGGGCTAACACACACAAATGATTGGTGCCAATGCCACATGGTCTTTTAATAAATACTGAATGCATCAGGATTTGTGCCTTATGCAAAATGAAATTTCCTGGTAAATAGACATTGACAACACTCCCCCAATGCTAAAAAACAGTGGTGCAAGAATTAGGAGCACATGTAGATAGCAATCTGAGCTTTGACCAAGTGTCCACAGTGGTATGAAAAGGCTATGTCATACACCTCAGAAGTCAGGCCATTTTATCCAGATCTGGGGAGGATATAACAGCACTGTATTCAAACCTCATCTGAATGCTAATACGGTATAATGCTTCCTTTTGCATGTACTTCATCAGACACCTGCAGCTGGGCAGACCACAGTGGTTTCACACAAAGAAAATACAGGTCTTACAAACCATGCCATGATGTACATGGACATACTGAAAGCCATGTTCCTGAAATATGTATTGGAAATGATGTGGTGACTTGTGCCTGGACTACAAGACACATCTGACCCTGCCCTAATGTGTATACTGCACATCCTCAAATCAGCAGAGTCTGTTGAGAAGAAGATGGTAAAAGCAATGTCTCAATTGTCAAGCAAGTGCACACACACATCCAGTTGACTTCAGTGAGAATAGAACTCCTACCTATCTATGTACACAGATTAAAAAGCACAGTACTTTGCACAATTGCCAAGGCACAAATCTGACTTGGAGTGTCTCTACAACACCTTATAGCTAAGGACATCAGCAGTATCTGTTAGGGAAAATATAATACTGTCCCACATGCTAATGTAAAATGATCTTTGTAATGTCAAGCAACAGCTCATGCTCACACACACACACACACACACACACACACACACACACACACACACACACACACACACACACACAGACACACACACACACACACACACACACACACACACACACGCACACACACACACACACACACACACACACACACACACACACACACACACACACACACACACACACTTGACTAGAGTAAGATAGTACCATATCTAAGTACACAGACTACAGAACACAGTACTTTAAGCAATTTCCACAGCTCAAGTCCAGTTTGGAGTGTCTTAGACAACACTTTATAGCTGATAACACCACCGGTGTCTGTTGATGAGAATATAACATTGCCTCACATGCTGGTGTAAAATACTCTTTACAATTATAAGCAATAGCTCGCTCACACACACACACACACACACACACACACATACACACACACACACACACACACACACACACACACACACACACACACACACACACACTTGACTGCAGAGAGAATAGAACCCCTACATATCTAAGTACCCAGAATACAGAACAAAGTACTTTATGAAAGCACCACAGCTCAAATCTGACTTGCAGTGTCTTAGACAACATTTAATATCTGATGACATCAGCAATGTCTGTTGAGGAGAATATAACAGTGTCCCATATGCTGTTGTAAAATGTTTTTTATAATGTCAAGCGAAAGCTCACACATGCAGATAACTAAATACACTGACTACAGAATTCAGTAATTTACATAAGCATCATGGCGCAAGTCTTACTTTTACATGGCTGTCGATCAACTTATAGTGGATAACATCAGCAGTGCATGCTGGAGAGAAGAATTTGTCAAGACTGCAAGAGATGGATGTGTAGGCATGTGCAAGCATCACAATACTGTCAATCCATGGGATTTGAGTGATAACCATAGGATTTACCCTTCTGCTCTTCTGGCTAGACACAGACACACACACACAGTTTACTGCAGTAAGAAAATACTTCCTACCTATCTAAGTACACAGACTACAGAACACAGTAAATTACAAAAGTGCTAGAACACAAGTCTGGCTTTTACAAACTGCAGGTGAACTTATAGTAGATGCTATCAGCAGGCCATGTGGGAGACAAAATCTTGGGAGACCTGCTTAGGCTCATAGCTTCATATGTGCATAGGAGGCTACTAGTCTAATGGCCTTATGGTGTTTAGAAGCTTAGCTATTTAAAAACACCAGTACCCTTATTGAGCATATTTGGATGTCATTGCTAGCAGACTGATTTTGTGAGCAGCACCAACTGGTCCTTTCCATAAGGGACATAGGTGCCATCCCAGAGATGACTTTACAATCACCTAACCAGTATTCAAGGTTGCACTTGAACAGGATCATTGAGAAGCATTGCTTCAGATGCAGTGGGACCCTATTACAGAGGGGTGTGAGTCGAGGGATATTATCTGTCTCACCAGCATGTTCTGTTTATGCCAAAGGCTAGGATGAGAACCCTGTACCAAGTTATTCATCTCCCATTTGATTTAAAATTGTCCATAATTTCCAGCAGAGCAGGGTCTGAGACTCATCTGTAGGGCAAGCATAGGTCACATCTCAGCAACCTGCATAATACTGAGTACAGTGACAGGTCTTTCACTTTTTCCATGTATGTCATGTTTTGATCCCCTGGAGTCTCCCAGGCACAACCCTGTGTCTTCTCCAGTTGTTGCAGGTGTCCAGTGAGGCACAGAAAGAATGGATCACTGTACTTGATTAGTGGTCTGATAAGGGTAGATTACAGTAGAGGTATGACCTCCCTGGTCTTGGATGTGATGTCCATATGTATGATGTGTGCAATGCAGAATGTGTGTGTCACCACTCTGGACACATAGTGATGAAAGTATAGATTGCTATCAACATGTGTTCCCAAATCTCACAACTCTGTATTTCAGCTTAGAGCAGTGCTTATGTATATCATAATTAGCAGGGGTACATCATTGCCAAAGGGAACAATGAGGCATTGTATGCTTTAAGTTTCAGTCTGTGGGTTTGGTACCAATCATTTCTTTGTGGCAGCCCCTTCTGCAATATGTTACTATCATTGTGGGGCTCTATATTAGTGCATTCAGTTACCACTCATCTGCAAACTTGTTAAATCACAGGCCATCTACCATTGCCTATACTTCAGGGATATAGCTTGCAAACAGTCGATGGCCCAGCACAGATCCTTGTGGTATTCTAATGGTAAGTGGCTAGTGGTTGAAGTGCAGTCCCCAACTTTGAGAGTATATTTTTTGTCAGTGAGCCAGTTTCCTATCCCTCTACTGCTATATGGCTTAATTCACACATGGGAGATCTTCAGTATGAGACATGAATGGGGACAGTGCAAAAGGCCTTGGGTAAATCAGCATAAGCAGTATAAGCTATTATCCCTCATCCAGGTCTTTGTGGTCAGTATCCAAGAAATCTACAAGGTTCAATAAACAGGATCTACCCCTGACAGAAACACAATGGGTTGTATCAGGTGTGTTGAAGGTCACCTATGTCCCTGTGGATATGCTCCATTGTGATTCCTTCCCTAGCCTTGCAGATAAGGCTTTTTAGGCATATGGATCAATAGTTGCAGTTCTGCATGTTACCAGACTGATGTACATCACATAGCACACACCATTTGATATTACATTTTTTACTGTGGTTGATATATGTGTTGAAAAAGTACTGAGACACCAGGATTGCAGTGCTTGTGGGGGGGGGGGAGGGTGGCAACACATGTATGTATTGTACATATGTCACATATTGTTAGAAAGGGCCCTTCTTTTGTATGTCTCCACATGTAATTTCATGTCATACACAAATAATGTACAGTAAACAGCAGTAATACAGAATGATATGTACGTTTCCATAGTGCAGCAAGCAGCGGGTTTGTGTGACAATTAGCAAAGTGGATACACATGCGAGTTACGTATGTTTGAGTATAGCTAAGCACTGGACATATGCGAGCCACATTGCTAAAATCAAACAGTTAGTATTGAGTCTATGCAATACACCTGCTGCTTACCTGACTCTGTGGCAGCAAGTGTTAATGCATTGATACATTCATTGTTGGGGCAGATAGTACTGGGTTCAAATACAGGTGTATATAATACTTTGGCAGGTGTAAATAAAATGTTTAACTCCATATAAATGCATTGCCACCATTCACCATTGCAGTGCTTGGTACGTTAGGCTCACCTTCACACAAAAATACATTAAAGAGGTGAAATGGTGTAGATAGGACAGAGGTGAATGGGGAGCAAACAGGGTAGAGAACAAAGGGACAGCAGGACAGGAATGTGCAGGAGGGAGGGAGGAAAGAACCACAGTTATCCATTTCTTTAACAGTGTAACATGAACATATGTGGAAAATATTAACTGAATTTGGATTGTCACCTCTAGAGAGAGGGGTTACCACAACACAATCATGTTGTATAGCCAATTGGAATGAATTATGTATGTCAAGAAAACAGTTGTGTGCAATGGAGAGCGATGTATGGGATGATTTTTTTTTTTTTTGTGGGACAGGTGCCCATTTTTTTTTTGAGAGAGAGGAATGTAGGGAAGGGGACATAGGGATCTCTGGTTAGGTAAGCTGGGTAGGTGAGGAAGCAATTGCAGACAGACAAGACAGACAAGACAAGAGACAGAGATGATGATGGACACAAAAGTTTGGGGGACACCATGATTGGGGTGAGGGTGACAACATCCCAAACCCATGGTTGTCAAGCTGGGTGACAGTGAGAATTGAGTCCAGACCCAGTGGACTGTCAACATTGTCACCTCACTCCACTGGTGGCTGGAGTGCTTCACATCTCCTTCTCCTAGTCATAGTCCTCTGCAAAAGGAGGGAAAACAGCCTCTCCAGCCAGTGTAGGTGTGCAACAATAGTGTGGTGCACAATCCTATGTACGATCCCTGGCAACTCAGTGAGGGTGATAAAATTGCCACCTCCACCCTTGATCTCGAAGGGTACCACTGGATCAGCTTCAAGGGCAGACCTACTTGAGGTTGCAGGTAGTGCAGGGGCAGCAAAGACAGTGCTACCAGGTTAGCTCCCAGACATGCAGAGCTTCGGTGATGAAGCCAGTGGAGGGGCTAACATGAGGATCCTGTGGGATAGGCGTACCCCACCATGCTGTAGAGCATTTAGTGATGCAGACATGGATGACATGACTATATCTCAGTGACACATAGAAAAAAGAAAATAATATAACATAAAATAAAAATAAAATACAATAAAAATTAATTATGTACAAAAAATAACATTACATAAAAATAAAAAAAACTGCATAAAAGAAAATAAAGTAAAATTAAACAAAATGACACAAAAATATTTTTTTATAAATAATATGAAATAAAATAAAAAAATAAAATAAAAAAGTGAGAGATAAGGGTTGGAGTGAGAGAAAAGTACCTTCATATGTGACATACAATGCATTATTACAACTATTTGATTCTGTTGTCTTAACTTTTACATTTCAGACTACACCTCCTAACAGATTCACAATGTACTACAAATTTGAGCAAGTAATCCTTGACATGTGTTTATACTGCACATATGTGTGTTCCAATTATACAGATTACAGTTTACAGGAGACCATTTGTGCCACTAGTATAGAAGTTTTAATTTAATTTAAATAGTATTGAAGAATTAACAGCATTGTATAGTTGGGAAGTGTGATATTTGAACACACAACCTCTGACTAAAGTCTAATGTTATTCTCTTGGTTTGTGCTACAGACTAATGCATGCATACTTGCTTTTACAGTTGAGATATGCATGCTCAATTTTATACAACTGTATAACTTACCTAAAAAGCAATATTTAACATTTACTTCTATAATAACACTACTATTCTGCTGTGTACATACCTCATACTTTCCTCATCCTTGCCAAACTATCCCATGAGATCAGATATTGGATTCACAGTCACTGGCAGCTGTGGAAAAAAAAAACAGAACAGAAGGCCATTATGAATACCAGTCTTGCCTATATTCAGCTTTCTAAGTCTTACAAGTACTCTCTGTAGATGACACTTACACAGGTGTGGCATCTCCTCAGTCCTAAATTCCTTGATTCAGCTGTTGAGACTATCCCTCTCCCTCCTTTATAGGTCATTATAATGATGCCTACATTCCTTTCCAGTATGTGGAGTAACAGTGACACTGGATACAGCCCGGGCTAAACTATCTCAAGCCTCTGACTTATACTGGGAGCCTGAATAGTCCCCATGCTGAATCCTGTCACTGTGGATCTGAACTAGGAGTCCAATAAAAATCTTGGACTACTGCACACCCCACTTCTGTCCCCTAAACCTGGCACCTTTCCCAGAAATACCTGCCATGTCTGACACAGATCTAGAGCAATGGAGACTAATGTTTTCCCACCAATTCCTGTTACTGAGTTTACTGGGAGTGCGCACACTGTTTGAAGCTGTTGCGCTCTGCTTACCATCGCACAAATGTTGTGCTTGGCAGTGCACACCCCAGAGCAATGCATTTGCTTGATGGTAAGCAGACAGCAACAGTAAGGCATTACATAACTGCAATTAAAATTCCAAGGTTATTGGATATACAGCAGCTGTGTTTGTTTCTTAGGTAAATGTGAAGGGCATACCAGTCCAGACAGCATAATGATACTGCTATAGTAGACAGTAAATACACAGTCATACATCTGATAATAAATGTGATAATACATAAATAATTGATGCAATACTATTGTGTCAGCCCTCATATGTATAATTATTATCAGCTCCACTATCTTAAGTGTTATAAGTGAGAGTGACTACAGTGGGAAGGGAAACAATAAAAGTGTATAGAATATCCTGTTTTCGAACTCAGGACCATGTGAATGGCAGTCCTACACCTGTTGTCACAAGAAGGTTGAAATAACACTTGTCTATCTTTCATTTCATTACTATAGACTGCAATGTCACAACAGCAAAAAAAAAGGTTGCACACACTGTATTGGAACCCAGAACCATCAGTACTCCAGGTCTACACTTACACCTGCTGCCACAGAACTAGTTACATGACATTCCCTATTTTACTAATCATTTGTAGGGTTTTTACTGTTAACCACCGCACATCCCCGATTACTGTGCATGCACAATGCCTAATAGCATTCATTGAATGTATCCCACTTCTATTTTTGACTGTCTGGCTCCTGCCTGTTTCCTGTGTGGTCCAGTTGTCCAGTTTATGCACTACCATGCTTTGTGCAAAAGAGATAAGCATAGATAAACCTGGCATTCATTTCATCCATTCCTGTATTGAGCTAAGTGCCTCATCTTGCAAACACTAACCCCCCCCCCAAAAAAAAAACAGACTAACATAGACTGAAAAGGAGAAAAAGAAAAAAGGTGCAAGTAGTTGACATGAGGATACACAGTGGATGGCATACACAGAAGAAAGTGATGGCTCACATCAGTTATGTCTACATAGATCTAGATGTCAACTCTCAGTTCAATCCTTCAGAACACAAAAGGGGTACATTATACCTCTTTGCCACAAAAACAGCTTTGCAGCAAAGAACTGAACTAAATCTCCTTACAACCAACTGCAACAGCAGCTACAGTGATATCAGACATATACAAATGTTATTTGTACATTCATTATATTTGGATGTAGTGCACTTAGTGATCACACAACCTGTCATGATTACTGCTTCCAAATATACAGCTCTGTCTTACATTTCTGTGTTTGTTGGTGAGTCTTAATTTGTTTGACCAATAATCTGAGACATGAAGTGTGTAAGCTATTATATATCATTGGCCTTAAAATGTGTGAGGATATTAAGTGGATATAATATCATATGCAGTTGCCAACAAATGAAGGCCAGGTTGGATCTTAAGGAACACAACCTATAAATTATGTGCTGCTTACTTACATTTTCAACCTTACATCTAACACTTTGCAGATATAACCTGACACACTCAGTGGAAGTAAGACAGCCTGTGGTGCTGTTATGCTTTCCTTCTCTTATCCACTAATCATTCACAGCTGCAATCCATTAAAACCAAACACTGAGGGAATGCCTGCACTATGTTTACATCTCCTACATGGATCCAACTATTTCGGATTCAGAAATTCTAATGGGTTTGCACCTCATTCACATCTTCACCATGCTAATAGCCCTGAAGCTACACCATATAAAAAGGCAACCATTTAGCTAGGCAAAATGATGGTGAGGAGAATTGTTTATGTTGGGAAGACTACACTCAAGCTATTTCTTCAGGCTATATCTGTATAGAGGAGCACTGAACTTCAGAAGGTATGCTTCCATTTCATCAGCTACATACTGCATACACTCGAATGTATTTAAGAAAAATCTGAAGCAAATGCTTTTGCACTTTTATCTGTATGCATTAGTTAGACATGTACAGATGTCATGGTCATGTTTGTCAAGCCAATTCAGGGGTAAGCATGATTGCCAATGCATGAAAATGGAATGCTGTGTAATACATATATGCAAATGCTTCAGGGACAGTTCCTTTGGTAGCACTTTTAGCATTTCAAAGATGGTTTGTTAGCAAAATGTGTAATTTTCCCATTCTTTTGGGGGTAGAGCAAAGGTGAGCCACTGTTCTGGCACAAACAAGGATACATTATTCTTTTGGCGGAAACAAAGGTGAGCTAATATTATGGTACAAACAAGGATATGTTGTTCTGTTCACTCTCCTTGTTTTGCATCCTGCCTGTTCTTCGTATTTCACATCTGTAAAGTGTTGCATGTTTCTCCAGGGGGTAATACTGTGTGGCTAACTTTTCTGTTTTATCTGCAAACAATTATTCAGTAGTTATGTGATACTTATGAGGATTATCCTTCTGTTGTCTTTTAGGACACCTAGAAGTATGCCACCCAGGTGTGTCAATCCTCAGAGACCCCCCTTTCACTGATGCTGAAAACCAGGTTATAGTGGATGCCGTTAGGCAACATGGTGCTTTTCTGCTGGAAAAGGGACTGGGAGATATGGCGTGTAGCATGCAAATTTGGCAACAGATAGTGGATGATCTGAATGCCATGGGTGGCCATGGCAGGACATATGAGTAGATGTGCCACATGACCACTGACATGATCACATATGCATGGAGAAGAGCAGCTGCATTGGACAATGATCAGCTGCTTACTAGGGGCGAGGCATAGGGAACCACCACTAACACCCAATGAAGAGTTTCTGGCCAATATCAGGGATCTGGACAGCTCCCAGGAGAGTGCAGTACAGCATGTGTGGATGCTGGAGCAACAGTTTCAGAGACAGCAAGCACATTTCAGGAAGATCTTCCAAGTAGGTTTTGTTATCTCAACAGTTGAATACTGTTGTATAGTAAAACAATTGAAATCATTAAGTTACTTCAGTGTCACATGTCTTTTTTAGGGGGGGGTTGAATATTGCTACACTTATTAGCTGAGGTTGCAGTTGTCAGCCACTGAAAGCATAGTTAATGGACATATAAATGGGTAAAATTATTACCCCCTATGTTACTGTTAATTGTGATGATGTTGCCTTTGCCTATTAACTTCTTCCAGGACCATCTGGATTGCAGAGAAGTATATCATCTGCAGATGGTAAGCTGAACATTTTTATGTCAGTACTGCTGAGCAATTTAAAGAAATATTTTAGTGTGTACAGTTGATGTCAGGCCTGTTGTATGTATTGCTGTGCTGTCTGTAATAGTGGCAGCACTGTTACTTTGTTGGCATATATTGGATTATATTAGTCTAGGTATTATTTTTTTCCTGTGTTTCTTGCTTTTTATCAAAGGTGATCATGACATTAAGAGTGTGGGCCCTCTGCCAAATGATGTTAGTGTATCAGCAGACTCTGATGATGATGGTGGCAAAACTGAGGCACAATCAGGGGTGCAGAGTTTGAATCTGGCACTGAGGTAGACATACAGCCATCTCCTGCATTTCCAGCAGACACAACCAGCAAGCCTACGCCAATGCCTACCCAATCCAGTGAGCCCTCAGATAATGGACAGGTGGAAGGCAATACCACTGATCAGGGAAGTGTGGCTACTGCTGCTTCAGTGCCTGTTGACTCTGGCTGGAGCCAAAATGTGGGTTAGGTGCCACACAGGAGGGTTGATAATGGTGCTTAGAGGGGGCCTGCTGTCCATCCTCCACCTGGTGCAGGTGTCTCTTCCTGTGCCACTCAGTGTATGCTAAGGGCTGTTATTGAGGCACAGACACATTCCCATAGGTGGTCTAGAAAAATGCTCAGTGTTGTAGATCTGGCAAAGTCTAACATGTGCGACTGCCTCCACTGTGTTGCTGATTCTATGGATCAGATGAATGACTTGGAATGAGGGGTGTCTGTGATGGACTGAGAGGTGTCTGTCATCAAATGAGTGTTATCTGTGATAGAACACCTGCTGGGAGGGGAACGGCATCCTTGTAGGTGTAGGTCAGCCACATCATCTGCTGACAGCCAATGTAGCCATGACTTATCATGCTCCCATAGTGACAGGACTTACAGTGCTACATCAGTGAGTGTGCTGTCCAGACACAGACATTGCAAGTCATGGGTTCATGATCCTGGCTGTACATGTGAAGGGAGCTCATCCAGCAGATATCAATGGCATTCAGCTAGCAGCACTGCATCTGACCATGGGCATGTGTATGCCAGTGCAACTCCTAACAGAGCCAGTTCATGTGGTCAGGTGCAACAATGATGGAGTGTCACCTCTACTAGGAATGGCTCACACCTATCCAACATACCAAGATGTAGAACCATCGCAGAGCTTGGCTGTGTTCATGCAGACACTCACACACCAATTTCACCTGAAGGACCCCTGCAGATATGCACATACACACATATACACACACACACACACACACACACACACACACACACACACACACGCACACACACGCACACACACGCACACACACACACACACACACACACACACACACACACACACACACACACACCAGTTACTCATTCTTTCTCGAATGGCCATTTGTTAGTTTATACAAATGTCTGCCTGCTTCTCTTTCTTACTTACACACACACATCTGACCTTTTGTGTCAACCTAGGCTTCCTGCCCCCCCACCACCACCCTGTGCAAGTGATGATAACTGTGCCATATCCCTATTTTCTGTCTTTTGGATTCAGGGATACTTAAGCTTTGTATCTGATGATCAGAATGCATAGCTAACTTAGTGCTTAGTGTAGCTGCATTTATGGTGCTGAACTGGTAATTGTAGCTTTGACTTATATTGGCCTTGGAATGCTAGACAGTTGATAGCTTCAAAATGTCCCTACTTTATAGTGAATGATCTTGTGAGGGCTGTGAATTCAGAAACTGCAAAGTGTATCATTACTTTCTAACTTCTCTCTATAACTATTTTCCAGCACAAACGTACTGTGCTAAACTGAGGGCATGGAGTTATTATCATTACTTTTGAGAGGTATGACTGTGTGAGTTCTTGATGCCTGAGGCCTACTACTTAGTAATGGGACATATATAAGTCAAATAAGTCTGCTGTCACGTCCAGTGGTCATCAACACTTTTGAGAGGTATGACTGTGAGGATTTTTGATGCCTGAAGCCTACTACTTAGTAGTGGACACATATAAGTCAAATAAGTCATTGCCGTCACATGCAATGGTCATCAGTACTTTTGAGAGGTGTGACTGGGTGAATTGTTGATGCCTGTGGCCTACTACTTAGTAAGGGACACATATAAGTCAAATAAGTCACACGTTATGGCAATTTCTGTACAGATCTTCTCCCACCTTTTACTTACTTACCAACTAATGAAATATAAAGATATGCTACACATTCATATTATTAAACAATACAGTCCAGGTTCAGGACTTACCTTGTCAATGCAGCAGTTGCCACAGTTTTAGTTCAGGGCTGACTCTGTCTGATGCAAGCAGTACACAGCCAATTCCTGGGGAGGTAAAGGTTGTGCGAGTTGCCTGGCATCAATGTCACTATATGTATGTGAGTTAAGAGGAAGGTTTTAGGCCTCTTGGTGATGAGTGAGTGTCATACCTCCCAACCGTACTGAATTACTCATCTTTTACCAGTTTTGAGGTCCAATTAATGGGATGCCATGATTCCTGAGTAGCAGCCCTTAATGTCCAAATTTCTCAGCAATTTTTTTTTTCTGCATTTTTGAGCTGACGTCATCACGTGCGCTGTAACATCAGCTCCGTGAAACAGTCTGCCAGCCTGTCAGAATTGAGGTCAGTGCATTTCCGGAAGCTGTGAGGCTGTTGAACATAGTTTGCATAGGGAAAAATTAGCTGTTAATGATGGTTGAATGAAGGGAGGTGCAAGCAGGACTGCGGACAGAGGTACTAATGCTGCCAGTATTGTATTATGCTGCTGATTTATTTTATTGTATTATGGTGGTTGAACTTACTTCTTACTTCCATAAATGGTGCAAGCAGGACTGCGAACAGAGGTTTTATTGGAAGGAAAGGTGCAAACCCACTGCTGAATGGGGTGCTTAGGTATTAACATTGCTGATTTTTGTGCTAAGAGGTTGAGAGCTATGGTGAGAAGTGAGAACTGAATTCACTAAATGATAGCCATTTAAGTTTCAGTCTTCCAGTTATTCAGGAAACTGCTGAGCTGGGATAGTGGTATGTTGCTCTGACTGTAGTGCACCTTGTCCTGGGGCCAAGACGTGGCAGTGAAATACATAGTGATAACACAAAATTTTATTCTAGCAGCTTTCCAAAACTATCAAGCAATGTTTAGAATGTGTCCCTGTTTTTTGGGCTTTTATCCCCCCCAATAAATTTTGGCTTTTTCCAGATTTCTTGTGCTGCAAAGTTGAGAGATACAGTTGAGTATCGAGTGGATTTTATAAGGAGCTGAGAGCTACAGGGGAAGAGAAGTTCAGTGTTGCTAATGCTGAGCCTGCTTGCATTGTTAATAGCGTAACAGGTTAAATACATGCATCTGATGCAGAAGGTTGTGGTTCTACTCTCACAGTATATAGATGCATTGCTGATACTGTACTGTGTTGTTATACTTTTAAAGGGGTGCGTGTAACAAGTCAAGGATGTAGCTACATATACAACAGAAGTGAGAAAATGTCATGCACAGGGGCATTTGTGCCTCAGTGGAAAGAGCAAAAAATATCATTAACCCAAATTCAGGAACAGAAAATGAGAATTATTGTGTTCTGTGCTGCATTATAAGAAAAATATTTTTAAACAAGTACAGGTTAAATATTTGCATTTGATGCAGAAGGTTGTGGGTTTTACTCTCACAGTATATAGATGCACTGCTGATACTGTACTGTGTTGTACTTTCAAAGTGGGTAGGTGTAACAAGTCAAGGGTGTAGCTACAGATACAACAGAAGTGAGAAAATGTCATGCACAGGGGCATCTGTGCCTCAGTGGAAAGAGCAGAAAATATCATTAACCCAAACTCAGGAACAGAAAATCAGAATTATTATCTTCTGTGCCACATTATAAAAAAAATATTTTAAACAAGTACGTTACATTTTTCAGCATTCAAGATAAAACTCATATTTTTCCACTGCAGACAGTGGAGAAGCAAGAGTGGCCAATTAACAGCACCTGGATTGCAATGATAGTCTTGATGCCTCAGTATGAATGTAGGAGAGGGTCTGTCAGCACTTGGACTAAAAATTGGCAGTCTTAAAACATGCAGTTTGCCTAGTTTATTTTGCTGTGCATTTACAGCTATTGAGTTGGCCTGATAACACAAATCAGAGTAAGTCAAACAAAAAAATGTAATTGAAAATAAGTTCGAGAAGCTGTGAAAGATGTCCATGGCTTACACTACTGTCATTTTATTTACATGAAGTTTTATATATATATGTGGATGGAAGTAGACTTTTATGATGGAAATGTTCTGAACTGGGCAGTTTGGTCATTATTGGTTCATGTATTTTGTTTCATTGCTTACTGGAAAAATGTTCAAACAATAAATTTAAAATACACTCTAAGTCTAACAAGTGTGTTGCATTATACAAGGAATATAATTTAATAAAGTCAGGAAGGTGTATCAAAGGTCACATGTATGTTTCTTGTTTTGTGTGCAAGGGGCCTGCGATTTGAAAACAGTCCAAAGGTAATCTTTATCCAGCACTGGCCAGATGCATTTTCTTTGGATGTGGTGTGGGTTTCAATGTTGTTTCAATGAATGGGAGTTTCCAGGGCAGAGACGTTTCAATGCTAAGTCTATTTTCATTGTGAGACAGTATTGCTTTGTTTAGCAGATGCCTATTAGTGTTTGTGCATTGTGCTATAAAATGTAAAATAAAATCCAAATAATCATTGAAGAAGTAAAGCAGTATGCACATTAGTATTTATGGTAAATGAGGCAAAATAACCAGATAATGTGACATTGGAAAGGCTGCAGGGGGACTCTGGGACCTTATTCTGGTTGTCTGTTCTTCAGTTTGCATTTGAAAGTTGGTATCCCACAATACCACTGGAGTAGAAGGGGTTACATAATTATGTATGCTAATTTTATCTTAATCAATGTACAGATTTGTACCTTTTTTTCATGGGTCTTTGTCCAGATTTTTGATGTTTTCAGGTTAAGAGGTATGGTGAGTGTGTTATGTGTTGTCTCTTAGCCAATGCAAGGGTATACTAAGCACTTCTCTGTCTACATACACCCACAGCAGCTGGTGGTTCCCCCTCTGACTTCTCATCTGTCTGGGCTGTGGTGATGTTGGCCTTGGTGATGGGATGTGTGCCCCTTCCCCTTGCTGATCCTGCTGAAGCTGTTTCCTCAGGATTATGTTATGTAGCATGACACATACTGTAAATATCTCTGTACATGTCTGTGGATTGTACTGCAGATCTCCCCCAGATGTATCTAGGCACTAGAGCCATGACTTCATAAGCCAAACACACTCTATGATATATCTGATTTGAGCATGTGCCTCATTACAGCTTTCTTCCATGAGTTTGCATGCATTTCTGATGGGTGTCATCAGCCACAGTTCAAGTGCATAGCCTTTATCCCCCAGTAAATGACCCTGTGGGATATCCCCTCTAGCAGACATCTGGTATAGTTGGGAGATTCCAGATGTCAGTCATGGTAACTGCCAGCACACACATTCAAGATGATTCCATTGGCATCATCGATAGAGTGATAGCCCTTTCTGTTTATGTAGAGCATACCCCCTTCCCCAGATGATACCTTCATTTCGATATGTGTGCAGTCATTGGCACCCAGTACTTCAGGGTAGTGTGCTACAGGGTAGAACTCCTGCATATTTCTGCCCCTCTCCTCAGCACTACATGGAAAATATATGAGGTCATTGGCATGTTGGAGCATAGTATTCAGGAATTTGTGGATGATCCTGGATGCTGATGCCTGTGACATCCCCAGCATGCCCCCTGTTGGTCTCTGAAAGGAACCTGTAGCTAAGATTCTAAGGGATACTCATAACTTTGTCTCCAATGGGATGGGTTCCCCTCAGTTGGCTCTGTCTGTTAGTTGAGGATGGCAGAGGTCGCAGAGTTTCTGTAGTGTATCTCTGTTCACCCTGTAGTGCTCTACAATTTTTACATCATGTAGGTTATGAAAAGCTAAATGGGGCCTGAAAACTCCTCTAGGCTATGAAAAGCTAAATGGGGCCTGAAAACTCTTCTCCTTCTCAGCCTAGGCCTATTAGCAGCAGCAATAGTATTGGTTTCAGCCTGTAGCACATACAGATGAATTAAAGCAGCAGCAGCCCTTAACATTCTGTCTGTGTAGACTCCTTTCCATGGCTATATTCCAAAAGTTTTGCAATTCACAGGAAAAACCAACATGCAGCCTACACAGATGCTTTATAGCTTGTTGAATAGCTCTACCATGTCTGATTGGTTGATTAGAATGCAATTCAGCTGCTTATGCTGTAATTTGCATGCCACAGTGTTTCTCTTGTTTGTGTGGGGGTGCACGCCTCTACACAGTGCTTACTGAATCTACATTTCCTTGCTACTGTGTAGGGCTTATTAAACCCCCTCCCCAGAGATATATAATGTGTTAGCCAGTAAAGTTAACTCATATCAAATAATTCCAAGAAGAAATTACAGAATACTTATTTTCACGTAAGCCATACAGTCAAGTGGGCACAGATTTATTTAATGTCAGGAAACTATGTGTTTTATTATTGTATATTATTTCACAGGAAGATATATGCATAACTGGAAATTCATACATTTACATATAATGTCTGGTCCACATTATATGCAAACCAACAGGTAAGTGAAAAGAACTATAGAAGTAGTGACACAATAATAAAGTGCTTTTGCTAAAGCATTTAGAATTGCCATCTCTTAGTTTAGAAATACAGGAACACTCCATTTCAAGGACTCATTTTTTCACCAGCTGAAATAATAAAGGGTAGAAGATTAAAAAGCAAATTATCTACATCAGCTATATGAGTGACACCAGAATATCAATGCAGAATATAGGAAATAGTGGAAAAAAATTAACAGACAGACATTTTGTACTTGAAGCTGTAGGACACTACCATATTTACAGGTTAAAGACATACCTTGGGATTCATTAATAATCGCGTAGGTTTCACACTAAACCTATACGATTTAATTATGTTAACATGATGAACAACAGTGCTAAATGAATATGCATGCTGCTTATCGTGTCTACATATTTACAAGCACCTTTTCATGGTTAGCAATAATGCTCACCGCCATGAGCATGAGCACAAAATGTAAACAAAATTGCTTGTCTATAGGCAAAACTAATATCCAAGCATGTGCTATAGCCAAGCAATATTGTGGGCAAGTGCAGTGAAATAATTCTAGAATTCTGAAGGAGGGAAAGTAAAATGGGGGAACTGTTCACAAATAATATTGGTTGTACTGCATAATTTATTAAAAGGGAAGTGGATAAAATGTAAACATATACTGCAGACAAATGTGCTGAAGTGTAAAGGAAACATTTCTACCATAAATCCTGCTATACTGTTGTAATGATAATTAATGCCAATGACAATACATGACTTATGAGCACACATAAAAATAAACATGCTCACAAAAGACGTGAGTAGGACATAAAAGCTGCAGTATAACAATGGGGAGATTATGTGAAATCCAAGCTAATAAAATGCTGAGTTGAAATAACAGCAAGGACAGAAGATACATTATGGCATGAATGCACAGACAGCAATTATTGTATATGAAATTTATATACAGGGAATATATGCATGCAAGTCAACACCATTGCTGTATTCTACACCTTAGTTTATATACAGAAGAACAAATGAACCTTACAGCTGTCATGCCATACACATCAGAAATGGACATGATTTTGCAAATAAATGTTAGTGGCACCCATAGGAAAGGGGTTTATCACCTATAAACATGTAATAGACAAACCAGTGGTGGTGTATAGTCATGTAAATGTGAAATGGTAATATAATAACACTCAACATATATAAGTGACAAATAACAACACTAATCAGATGGCATTTCAGGATTACAGGTGTTCCATTGGTAATCTCAGACATCATTATACTAGGCATGCTCACATGGAATTATAGGGAACAGTAACATAACAGCAATTCAAAAACATCAACACACAAGACAGTGTCATAACAGAGGACCAGTCCCACTTTCTGATGGTCCTCCAGCATGCCATACAGTAAGAAACATTTTATGGAAGCCTTCATCTGCCATTAATCTGTATAGTGTGATGATAATAACTGCAGTAATAAGTAAATGCTTGGATGAAAAAATCCAGTAGCAAACATAGTTATATTTGCATCATGTCAATTTTGGTCACATGCCAGGGTAGATATCAGAAAGGTTTATATAAATCATAAATGCCACAGAAATATGCACATTGGCTAAGTTATGAAGAACACCCTTTAAAGGCTTACAGCACTTTCCCATTATAAGTGGTATGAATACCCTACCTTGTATGACAATATCCTGAAAAAAGGTGACCCTCTTACGGTGCCATAACTATTTCCTATGTGTAAGCCACTGCTGTCTAACAGACAGATGTGATCAGATTCAAACCCTCCCTTTGATACTAGGCTCACTATAGACCTCTGTATTGACTGCTTGTGCCACAGGAGATAGCAATGAAGGCTGTCACAAATAACTGAAACCAATGTGTGCAGTAAGAAAGGAGTTACAAATATAATTTGAACACTCTGATTTAGTCAGAATGCTGAAAAGAATCTACATGTGTTGCTGTCCGCACAACAGTGAGCAGTACAATCCCAGAGCTTCTTTAGTAAAGAGTTGTTTCCATCACATGGTACACATACTATCTGAGAAATGAACCACATTATATCTGTGTAAGTATGTTACACAAGCCAGCACTCATTGCATGTGTCACTGGATCATCACTGCATTATATGCCCTAAAGAACCTTTTTAATGCCATGCAATGTGATACTGGCTGTCTTCCTGACACTTTAAGTGATCACTTCCCAACCTGCCTAATCAGAAAACGTACACATAATTCTTGTAACATTGCATTCTGCTACACTCGTAATAAAAAACAATTTTCCCCAAACATATTCAATAAACTTTTACAACAACATGATTGGGCACCTCTAAAAACTCTACTTTTGGACCTTACAGTACAGTATTTTAATAATGCTTTCCTGCAAATGTTCAATAACCTTGCCCTAATCAGGAAAATTTGTATCAAAGCCAAACAACTTCCATAGTTATCAAAAGAAACAATTCTACTACTTAAGCTAAGGGACAAAGCCTGGACTCTTTATCTGAGTAACAGAAGTAATGTCAATCTCACCTCCTAAAAACAATTTAGAAATCAAGCCAAAAAACAAATTAAACAAGACAAAAAAACTACTTCCAATCATGTCAACTAAAATACTGAAAAAAAAAAAAAAATCCCCCAAAATTCTGACAAACAATCAACCTCGTTCTTAACCCTGGAAAACACACTACCCCAGTCCCAACAACTACTAATACTATTGAATGTATAGCCACTCAATTCAATTACCATTTTATTACCTCAATTACCTCAATACTAAACAAAGCTCTTAATTCTCCACTTTCCATACCCGCACCCACCAATTTAAATTTTACCTTCTTCAATCTAAAACCCATTCAAACTAGTTACATAAAAAAATCTACTAATTAAATTAAAACCTTGTACACTCGCCGCCGATCAACTACCTGGTGATTTTCTAAAACTAGCTGCCACATCTGTTGCTTACCCTATATCTATTCCAAACAACCATTCTATCTCTGAAAGGTATGTATCACTCCTTTGGAAAATATCCCATGTCATTCCCCTACATGAAGGTGGCACCTCAACTAATGTATTCAACTATAGAGCTATAGCCATTCTCTCACCTTTAGCCAAAATCTTAGAAAAAGTATATACACAAACAAATATTAGACTATTTCCTGAAGAACCTATTATCTAATACACAACATATCTTTCGACCCAGAACTAATACTAATACTAATAACTAGTACTAATACAGCCCTAATACATTTTACTAATGCCATAAATCGCCTCAAAAACAAAAAACATCTTGTCTCTGCCACTTTCCTTGATATGTCAAAAGCCTTTGACACTGTATCTCATCAATACTTCTTAAAAATCTGGACTCCTACAGCTTCAGCCCTGAATCCCTTAGAGGGTTTCATAGCTATCTCTCTAATGAAAAACAAACCACCTTATGGGAGAGTAAACTCTCCTCTCAGCTTCCCATCTCCATAGGAATCCCACAAGGATCTATCCTTGGCCCACTACTTTTCTTTATGTTTACTAATGACCTGAGTTCTGCTGCTAAACCTGCCTAAATCATACAATACGCTGTTGATGCCTCCCTCACCTGCTCTGCCCCCACTATCAATGAACTTCAAGAAAAAACTCAAGTTGCCCTGCAAAATATTCAAAACTACTTAGCAGTCCATCAACTCATACTAAACCCCAGTAAAACCAAGCTTATGGCCTTATACAATACCTCAGTACTAAATAACCAACCACCTCGCTCTATTTTTTTCCACCAATGGCACTAAAATAGGACCCATCAAACAAACAAAACTCCTCAGTTTCACTATTAACAATGGACTGAAGTTTGAAAAGATATGGCACTAACAATTAAAAAAGTCCATGTGAAACTTGATGCTCTCTACAGGGCCAAATCCTATCGCACCAGATGCAACAGCTAGAATCCACCTCTTATCTTTCCTACTGTTTCCAGATATTTATCAGCCTTCACAAATCAGATTTGAATAACCTCAAATCTTGCTATAACAAAATAGCAGAATTTTCCTCAAACTAGCCTCAAATATCACATCATTGATTGCACTGCCCTTCACCATATGAACTGGTTAGAACTCCCTAACTTACTAACACTAAATCAACTATTAATTGCCCATACAGTCATGTAAAAACCTGACAGCTGTCCAGCTCTATCTGATCTTGTTCAACCCTACACTAACCTTAAGTCACATAGGTCAGCTCATTAAGTGTTGTTTAAAGTTATCAAAACCCATAACTCACATGGACAGTCCTTATATTGCCACATAATTGCCAAATGCTGGAATTCTCTTCTCCAGCATATTCTATCCATCACTGATAGACATAACTTCAAACTGGCCATAAAAGAATAAGTTTCAAATCATTGGTTATGCTCTTGTTCACCCCCCCCCCCGACTAACCTATTCTTACCCACGTTTACAATCTACCTGCAATACTCTCACTTAGCTTCATGTCCTCTTGGCAATGAGACTTCCACCTTCCTTTGATACTCACATTTTCATTTTAGTCTTATATATATATATATATATATATATATATATATATATATATATATATATATATATATATATTCACTTTGAATCATCGAATGTTCAGAACATCGACATTCTGATCATCAAGACCAGAACATCGATGTTCAGAATATCAAAAGTTCAAAATGAACCATAAAAAAAAAAAAAAAAAATCACAAACACTATGTTATAGCCCCCCTGCACCACCCATGTGGAGGGCTGTGCCCCTCACACCCTCCCTATTTTATTATTCCAACTTCAAGATCACAATACAGTGGGGTAAGGGAAATCTCCCATTTACCGCTATATGCGGTAGCGCTAAACAGGAGATTTCCCATACCCTACCTGCAATGCCACCACTCAGATGGCACACACACACACACACACAACATGCAGGGCACCTTGCTGCCCTGCATACACACCCAACATTCCACAATCTAACTTACCTGGCACTTCCACTTTAAACCTTCAATGTTCTGAACGTCAATGTTCTGGTCTCGATGATCAGAACTTCGATGTTCTGAACATTCAATGATTTAAAGGGAACCCATATATATATATATATATATATATATATATATATATATATATATATATATATATATATATATATATATATAGATATAGATATAGATAGGGTCTATATCATAACAACGAAAAATTTAATTCTCGATCGCTGGAACCACCAAAAATGCATAATATCAAAACCTTTATTGTGGGGGGCTGCGTCCCCCCCACACCCCTCCGCTAATTATATATACCAACTCCAAGATCACACTACAGTGAGGAAAGGGCAAATTTCCTGATCTTCAATGTTTTGTGATCTCACAAAACACACATCGATATCCAGCATTTTCGATGTTTCCAGCGCTCGAGATTTTAATTTTCCGTTCATCTGATAGGGACCTATATAAATATATATATATATATATATATATATATATATATATATATATATATATATATATATATATATATATATATATTCTTATTTAATTATGCCTGTTTATGTATTTTCTTATTCAGTGTTGATTGTTTATGATATATTGTATGTAACTACTTGAAGCACTTTTTGCTTTTTGATGGTACTCACTCACTCACTCACTCACTCACTCACTCACTCACTCACTCACTCACTCACTCACTCACTCACTCACTCACTCACTCACTCACTCACATTCTTGCACTAAATGTGTAACTGTGTAACTTCTTTGGAGATTTTCTCCCCAGGTCTCCACTGAAAATGGGCCACTGGCCCAGTTGGATACTACCCGGTAATCAAATGTAAATAAATAAATAAAAATAAATCATAACCTGTGATGACATGTCATTGTCCAGCATAAAATGGATATAAATAACTAGATCACAGTGGTGCTTGTGAAACATCAGAATATTCATATCATGTTGCCTCTTTCAGGAATTGAACAGCAAGTTATGTAACTCTACAAATTAATGACAAGTGGATGAACTGCATGAGCCACAGTGGAAGTCGACACAAGTGTGGCACTTCACCTATGCTAATTTATTATATCATATGTAAATGTCATAAACAATCGTTTTGAGATAAAAGGGAGGGTGAAGCCCCTCCCACTGTAAATGTGCACATTTATACTGTGGTGGATGCCATTCATGCATTCCAGTATAACATAAAAGGGATGGTGAGGCCTCTCCCACTGTAAATGTGCACATTTATACTGTGGTGGATGCCATTCATGCATTCCGGTATAAGATAAAAGGGATGGGGAGGCCCCTCCTACTGTAAATGTGCACATTTATACTGTGGTGGATACCATTCATGCATAAGGCCACACAATGCTAGCAGTCATTGAATATGGACAATATGCACCTGAGCATTTGACTACAGAGAATGCATGATGATGTAGAGAAAGACTGTTCCACAGTAGACTTGTGACTACAGTTGTGTTGGTATCTCAAGGCATTACATCATTATATTGCTGCAAGGAATATATGTGCCTGTAACTGGTGTAAAAAGGCAACAATATACAGAATGTTGTCTTATTCCTTGGGCCAGAGGACAACACTTACTACATATGTTAATGAAATGGAAATGTAATCACATGACATAATTATTTTGGATAAAAGCATTGCTATGTTAGAAAATATCATAGATTTTTGTTAACGGCTACACAGCAGATGTGTTTGACAACAGTGTTAGTGACATGTACACTCACAATAAGACTGCCACAACGTAGTCTGAGCATTAACAGCTGGATTTGTGGATTTTTTTCCTTTGTCTTTCTTACCCTATTTTCCTGCTATAACTACATAATCAACTCTTTAAAATATGTCTTCAACAACTAAACCTATCCTAACTAAATTTTAATACTATTTACTCTCATATCTATTCTCACCTCTGCCTATCTCTTCACCCGCATTAACAAAGCCAATTTTAACTACTTCAACTACTCTCCTAAACAAACAGCTAGTGATAAATACACCTTTACCCATTTTCAAATAAACACCACAACCACACCCTGCTACCTGCTAGCCAAGTATCATCGACTTACTCATATTAAATTCAATAACACAACTATAAGGAAACTAAAATACCTAACCAGCTTCCTCAACCACCCATTTTCTGCCCTAAAAATCCCACCTTAAAAGATGGTGACATCCATCCCAACCCAGGCCCCACAAGCTTCTCATCTTGTACAACTCCTTCTTCCACTTCCCCCACCATTACTATCCACACCTGTCTCTCAAATTCTTTACTTCTTGGACATCTTAATATCCGCAGTATAAACAATAAAATTGCACATCTCCATGCCCTTCTTGATACTCATTCCTTTCATATCCTCTGCCTCACTGAAACCTGGTTAAAACCGGCTACTAAAGATAATGAAATAATTCCCCAGGTTACAACATATTAAGACTCGACCGCACTAAACGTAGGGGTGGGGGAGTAGTTCTACTGTATACATCCACTCTACAGATCTCCTCCCTATCTTACAACCCACCTCAGGATAGTAAAGCTGAAATTTTGATCTCCCGACTTCAACTAAATGCTTCCAAAGCCCTATATATTATCTGCATCTACCTACCCCCTGGCAATAATATTTCTATAATTGAAGACATTCTGAGCTGGGTATCAACTTCTTACCCACAAGAAACCATTATACTTGGCGATTTCAATACTGACTGGAAACGTGTAAACACAGAGAATCCTTCATCACATATCAATCTTCATGGCTTTAGTCAAACTATTACCACCACTACTAGAATCAACAAACCCAATAATAAAGAGAGTATCCTAGATTGGATACTCATTAATAAACATCAACACGTTTACAAGGCAGGAACTCTACCAGATGACGTAAGTGATCATATGTTAACTTACATCTTAAGACAAAAGAATGATATCCCTAACACCCCTACTTACAAGATCTCTCGAACCAACAAACATTTTAACCCTGTGTTATTCCAAAATGAACTTAGTGCCTGTAATTGGTACCCACTAAAAACTCTCCCTCTTGAGCAGGCAGTCAAATATTTTAATTCTAAATTCTTAACTATCCTTGACAAACATGCTCCTAAACGTTCTATCAGAATGAAATCCAAATCTGCCCCCTGGCTTTCTAAAGAAACTAGACAATTCATATTACTTAGAAATAAATCTTGGGCCAAATGGAGAGCATCCAAAAATACCTCAGAGCAACAAACATTCAGACAGCTAAGGAATACCACTAAAAAAGCTATTCTGACTGACAAAAAAACTACTATTGTAACCTACAGCAATCTCACCAAAACAACCCACAAAAATTCTGGTCCAGCGTTAATAGACTCCTACACCCAGGACATTCCAGTACACCACCCCCTCTTGGGGCTGATAACAATACCTCCAAAACTGCCAATGCTTTTAATACCATCTTTACTGACACCATAAAATCTCTAGCCTCCCAACTGTCCACTAACAACTCTAATCTCCAAACTTCTTTACCTAATACTCACCCTATATTCCAATTACAACCCATCTCTACCACATATATCCAAAAACTTTTACATAAACTAAAGCCATGTACTCCCTCTGCAGACCAAATACCATATGAATACCTGCAAAAAGCAGCCAAAGCAGTTGCATATCCTATATCCATCCTTATAAACAGAACCATAAATGAAGGAACCATCCCAGATATCTGGAAAATTTCCCACATTATCCCTCTACATAAAGGTGGAAACTCCAATGTATATTCCAACTATAGACCAATAGCACTCTTATCACCCTTAGCAAAAGGTATGGAAAAATGTATTCACCATCAACTTATCAACCACGTAACCCAACATAATATATTAGCAAATTGTCAGCATGGTTTCAGGCCATTTCATAGCATCACCACAGCCCTCCTATCTTTCACTGACTCTATCAATTAGCAGCAACTTCCTCTCATCTGCACTCTTTATTGATCTGTCAAAAGCCTTTGACATGGTCAACCACCCACTACTCCTAAAAACTCTTGAATCCCTTGCTCTTGACACCAAGGTTGTCCATTGGTTTAAGTCCTACCTTAACAATAGGAAACAAGCAGTCCTTTGGGAGAATAAACTATCCTCCCACCTACCAGTCTCCCTTGGAGTACCTCAGGGCTCCATTCTCGGCCCACTTCTATTCTCAGTGTTCATCAACGACCTTTACTTAGCAATCCCTCAAGCTACTTGCATACAATATGCAGATGATTCCACTCTTATATGTTCTGCCAACTCCACATCTGAACTACAATCCCTAACTCAGACAGTTTTCAACTCAGTCGAGGCATGGTTCCTAAAACATTGCCTCCTTTTGAATGCCAAAAAAACCAAGCTACTACTCTTTACACCTAACAGTAAATCCCCCCCAATCAATTTCTCTATCAAATCAAATAATGGTACCATTATAACCCCAGAATCTACCACTAAACTATTAGGAGTCTTAATTGACAATAACCTTACATTTGATAATCATATCAATAACACTATAAAATCAGTAAATAGAAAATTAGGCTCCCTATATAGAATAAAACCATTCTTAACACCAACAGCCAGAGCTACTATTGCCCACTCACATTTAATCTCCACTCTTCTCTATGCTTCCCCCATTTACACCAACCTGAAGAAAAGTAATCTCACTAAACTAACTAACTCCTATAATAATATTGCAAGGTTTGCCACTGGGAACCCATTTAGAACCCATCACTGTCTGAACTTAAAGCAACTTAACTGGCTTGAACTAAAAAACATTCTGATACTCTCCCAACTTACCATTATTCATAGGATATTTTACCAGCCCAAGAACACAAAGATACTCACTAACCTTGTTACCCCCTATGTAAACCTCAACTCCTTATGCTCCTCCACTAAACTACTGGCTAGCAATACCAAATCTAATAACATGGCAGGTGACTCCTTGTTTTCAAATACCACTGGGAAATTCTGGAACATGTTGCCATCAGATCTAACTGCACTTCCCTCTTCCCACTCTTTAAACAAAGGCTGAAGCAACATCTTAAACTAACTCGTCATGCCCTTGTTGTTACCCTGACTAATTGTCTGCATTCTTTTTTTGCCATGTTTCTATATCCTCCCTCCCCTTTTACTTTTTCAAACATTACTTACCCCTTAGTAGCATAAACTACTTTAAACTATTTCCTAAAAATAGGAGACAAACTATCTGTGAACATATTTGTTAACAACGTCACATACATTACTGTAGGAGTATCTTATTCCTTTCAAAGTTCCTGTATTTCTTAATTAGCTTATTTTACTGTAGCTAAGGCTCTCTACTGATTTCTAATGATTGTATTATTTTTATATTGGTGTAAATATTTCTCTTTCTATATGGTATTGTTTCTTAGATAGTATTGACTTTGGAACTACTGTTCTCTCATGTACTGTTTGTCTTACACTTTCATGCTTCCTTTTTCTCAGAAAATTGTACATTATAAACATTTAAATGTTACTGTGGAGCTTTTCTCCCCGGGCCTCTGCTGAAAATGGAAATATATCCAGTTGGACTAGCCCGGTTAACAAATGTAAAATAAAAAAAATAAATAAAAAATTTGAACTAACTATATAAGATCACAAGCTACAGATTAGTGCCTGAATGACAATTGCCACATGACTTGTTGTGGTACAACTATGACAGTGTACAGTTGAATGGATGATATCACCCCATCTATTAGCTGGATGTTTATGCTATAAAGAGTGGTCAAAGGGTGCAATAACACTGTACAGCTACACATTATATATATAAATATATATATATATATATATATATATATATATATACATATATATATATATATATATATACATATATATATATATATATATATATATATATATATATATATATATATATATATTTGAAGAGAAGTATACACAGTATGAGAATAAAATTTGGACTGCCAGATGGCCTCAGTCATCCTACATATACAGTTACAGTTACACAATGTACAAACACAGTGTCAAAGTTGTGCATCCCAGGAGAAGTTGCACTACAGCTGTGACGAGACATTGCACTACAACTGTGAGATACTGTGGTTATGGTAGCATTAAGTAATCATTATGTTGCCAAAACGTTATTTCCATTAGGGCACTAGGATAGTTTAATACTGTGCCCCTGTAAATACATTGCATATGTGGAAGTGTACATGAAAGTGGTAGTGAGGTAACCAACTTTATATGACAGTAATCACAATCACACTATTTAAACAAAGATGGACTCAAACCATATACTTATTTAGTTACACAACGTATACAGCACATATCAGCAACTACCAGCATAAAATTTGTTATTCAAGGGAGGCATACAGCATCTATGAATGGATGACATTAGCAGTGTATTACTAAGGAGATGTGTGTGGTAAAATGACTTTTACAGTCATCTGGGGTTGTAAATATTACCACTGCAAATGTATGTAAAACAATCCTGTATTAATTTTCAGACACACACACACACACACACACACACACACACACACACACACACACACACACACACACACACACACACATGCACACATGTAGAAGTTAATCAGTGCTATATTCAAACCATCTACCTATCTTTTTTCACATTCTGTTGAATTGTGTAAGAAATGCAAACATCATGGATGAAGTCTGACTTTTAAAGTGCGACAGTGAACTTCAAAAAGAATGGCTTTATAAATGTTTTGCCCAAATGTGTTTTTGAAAAGAGGGATAATGGGATGATGGTGTCATCTAGTTGTTTTAAACATTTCTCCAGTGTAGGAGTTGATTGAATACAGCTGTGTTGGAGGACATACTCATCTGACTCAGACACACAATTTGCCCACATTAAGCATCAAACCTCCCACCTATTACGTTATGCAATCTATACAACATAGTATTACTTGCAAGTACTATTGAAGAAAGTCTGACTTTAAAGGGGGGAGAGTGTACTTCTGTCAAGATGACCTCATCATTGTGTTGGAGGGAAGATGTTTCTGTTAGAAGTGGGATCAGGGAGCTGTGTGTAAAGTGAAATGAATCCCCCTCAGGTAAAGTGGATATAGCACAAAGAGCTACAGACATGCACAAGTTTCCAACATTGAGCTTCAAACCTCCTACCTATTTATTTGCACAATATATAGAGCACAGAGTTAGTTGTAAGTGCCACTGGGAAAGCCTGACTCTTAAGGGGAGAGAGTGCATTTTGCCAGGATGACATCATTGTGTTGCACAGAAGATATTTCTTTTAAAAGTGGAATAAGGGAGCTGTATGTAAAGTGAAATGAATTCACTTCAGTGGAAGTGGATGAAGCACAAAATGTTACATCCGCATTCAAGCTCCCCATATTGAGCTTCAAACCTTTTACTATTTATTTACACAATCTACGGAGCACAGTATTAGTTGCAAGAGCCATAGGATCACTGGGGAGAGAGCACACTTTTAACAGGTTAACTTCACCATTGTGTTGCAGAGAGGATGTTTGTAATAAAAGTGGTATAATGGAGCTGTGTGTAAAGTTAAATGAATTATCTTCATAGTAAGTGCATACAGCACCAAGCATTACATGCACACACATTTCCCACATAGAGCACAAAACCTCCTTCTTATCTAGTTATACAATCTAGCGAGCACAGTATAAGTCAAAAGCTCAGCAGAAGGTCTGAATTTAAGGATATGAAAAATCATGTTTTTTCATGTTGAAAATCCACTGCTTGTAATAGATGGTACTGGGGGTCACAGATTTTGGAACAAATGCATATGCGTGCACAGGACAATGGAACAGCACTGTGATATTCCCATAAAATTACATTTATCTCTACTAATATTTAGATACTGTAATTCATGTACACTGCGTTACTATGAGGGACATGTGTTGCTTGTATTATGTGCATTAAGAAGACAATGAGGCTTGGGTGTTCATTTAAGTAGTTTATTGTATACAAACACATCAGGATGGGTGGCAGGAGCATTGAACTTAAACTATCTAACTAACTGACTACATACATGCATGCTCTCACTCTGGCTGCTTACTCAAAATGGCACTCTTGCTTGCATGTGCTCAGTACATATATGCACGTGCCAACTGACCGAAATGCTTCTTAAAGGTATATCACACACACACTGATCTACATCCTCCCTCTTTACTGAGCTGTCTCATATAAACAATGGCATTGGAATAGACATGCAATTATACAAACACTAATAAAGAAAACAACAGTCATGTCCAGGGTGCCGTGTATCTGGAACTATGTGTCGAGATGCAACCTGATCTTGTAACATAATAGTTAGAACTAGGCTTAACAACAGGGACAGTCACTGGGGAGTGTTCTGCTTGAGGACTCTCAGGGATTTTCTCAGGAACAGGCATTGTTGATGGAATGTCCTCTGGAACAGGAACATTGGCCAAGTAACTCTGATAACTAGAGTCTTTGTCACAGGCAAGATGCTGTAACACTTGTTTGGATATTGATCACAAATGCTTCTGATTTCATCTGAATTATATTCCTTGTGATTCCATAATGTACAATCTCAGTTCTTGATACAAAGTTTTCACAGATTTGATGTTTTTAAAACCCTTTGAAGTCTAAATCCTCACTGTCTCCCCTTTTTGTAAAGAAAGGAGCAGTTTGCTGGTTTTATCACAGTAAGACTTCTGGGACAAATGCTTCTTCAACAGCTGGGCTTTTACTGCTTTGTTGTTCTTAGCACATGGAATCAATAAATTACTGCTGATTGGTAATATGGTTCTGATTTGTCTTAACATACGTCTCTGGGTTGGTGAACCAAGATGTTTATGACGAGGAATGTTTCTGCGATTCAACAAGTTTAGAAAAGCATCGGTAGTGTCACATCAGGATTTCTGTAACAGCTGTTTTGCAATTTGAACTGCAAGTTCAGCCAAGCCATTTGACTGAGGATATTCAGGTTTACTCACAATATGAAAAAAGTCCCACACTTCTGCAAATTTCTTGACCTGCTGACTAGTAAACTGTGCACCATTGTCAGAAATAACTCTGTGTGGACTACCATAGACAGAAAAATGCTTCTTCAACTTAGTAATGAGAATTAGCAGTAGTGTATGTTGCTCTGTATTGTCTTTCACACAAAGAAGCCTTATACATATACAACCATGTATTAATCTCATGGAACACAGAAACGATAATTGCTGTGGTCATCTGTCAAGTGTCCTGGTTCATACATTTGGCATGACAGTTACATTAAGTAAATCCTTATATGCATGCTAGAAGTGTATTATGAAATGCAAGTGACTAAACATGTTATTGCCAGTGGAAACATGGCTTACAGAAACAGTTTTGCATCAGAGGTTTACTGGATTACAAAGCATTGGTGGGAAGAGTTGAACAGATGGTGAAAGGAATACAAAATACAGACATAATAACATATTGGTGAACGCTTAATGTCTGCAAATGTTTGTGTTGTGTTACTTTTTGATTTTCAGCATAATTATTCAGGAAAAATTTGCACAAGACATGCATCCCAACAGGGAGCAGGCATATTGATAGAGCAGCAGAATACTGATGTGTTAAGGAAAGTTGCAGTTAATATTTACAGACATTGGAGTCATACAAAGCATTCTAAAATATTTTTCATCTATCTGGATTTGAATCTTTGGACCATTCCAAGAAAAACAAATGTATTTTTGAGTCTTATTTAAGTGCACCACTAGAAATTATAATTCAGAAAGTTCAAGTGACAGCTGATTTCAGAAAATGAAAATATATTTATTCATCTTCATTACCATATTGACCACTGGAGTCTGCCCATCCATTTCTTCAGCTTGTTGAAAAGTATATTAAACTGAGTAAACATAGCTAAGCACAGCAGCGTGAAGTGCAAAAGAGTAATGCATCCAAAGGCACAGAGATTACAAGATACTGCCATAAGCTGTATCTTTCCATTTTGTCTTAGTTGCATTTGGGGTCTAGTGTCAGACACTGTGCAGATGCAGGGGTGGAAGAATAATGACACAAAAAGGAGAATGTACATTAACACAGGAAGGTAGAGGCAGGGACAAAGTAGCTTATGAAAGATGCAGGATAATGTTGGCTCATAGCAATATGCAGCCAACAGGCACACACAAATTAGTATAAAAAACAGTCAGTGACATTTAGTTAATGTGCATAAGGGTTATCTCATAACACCACAAAAGAATTACTACTTTGCACCATTTAAATAACACTGAAGCAGAAGGGGTGAACAGAGAGAGAGAGAGAGATGTGTGTTTCTCTTTCTTATTAAATTATCATTAACCTGTCATGCACTGTACAATAAAGTGCTTGTTATAGGGAAAAATACTGGGTAGGAGAGTGCAATAAACATGAAAGCATTTGCAGGATAAGGCTGGCTTAGTAAGTCTCCCTGTTGAGGCTGCAATGTTTTTGCAAATTAAGTCTTGCTGCACTATTCAAATGGTATGTTAATCAAATGCTGTACATGGGGAGAAATACAGACATTTGCAGATAAATGTATGATAGAAATATGAAATGTCTTGAAATAATGAATTTCACCTACAGCTGTAATCGAATCCATGACAATATGCTAAAACATCTGTCTGGAAACATGGTTATTATATTAACATGCCACATGGGAACCCCTACTTGATTACACCTACCAACCTAAGAGGCATTATGTTAACTGTTTCACAGTGTTGATTTTAGTCTGCCTTCATACCATACTATATTCCCATAAAGCAGCAGATTTAAGCACATTTGTGCATAAGAAACTGGACCATTGTCCCTAAAATTGAAATCATCAGCTTTTGCAATAAGAAATTAAACAGTAGTCACCATTACTCAACATTGTTGCATTATGACAACCTTCATGCAAATGATGTGGACATAAAGTGAAGACTTTTCCATGTTCCATATATGGCTATGTGTGCATTGTGCAAATCTATTTTATGATAAGATTACATGTGTGAAAATGGGGTGAATAGGAATGTAGCAAGAATGGGGGTGGCAAGCAGAGATTAGGACACAGGGGGAAAGATTACAAGAATTTGCAGTAGGGTGGTAGGAGGGCACCATAGCTTTCCACTTCTCCCCAACATATATATATATATATATATATATATATATATATATATATATATATATATATATATATATATATATATATATACAATTGTAAACACAATTTCATGACTTTGAGGAGTATCCACACCTCTGATGGGTAACAATAACAGGCCAATGTTCTATAACCAACGTGATCAAATTAATTGAGAGGTATGTGTGGGTATATATATATATATATATATATATATATATATATATATATATATATATATATTTTTTTTTTTTTTTTTATGGAACAGGTGTCCTCTTTTTGGGGTGAAGATGAATGTTTTGGAAGCTGCTTAGGAAGGTAGGGTATATTAGGAAACATGCACAGACATACAGGACATAAATTAGGTCTGAATGGAGAGATGAAGAGGTCTGAATGGAGAGATGACAAGTCAAGAAGTCTGAATGGAGAGAGGACAAGTCAGGAAGCAAAAGAGAGTAGTATTGCTGGAATTGAATTCATCCTGAAGTCATGATGAGTATCTTCATGAGGAGGACTTTGTTTTTTTCACAAAATCTCACCAAGATGACACTGATACACAGACTCTATTTTATATAGCATATGTAATAGACAGAAGCATGTTATAAAATAAAAAAAGCTGGGTGCAGAAGACCCAGGATAAAAAAGTGTCCAACCCTGGTAGGCACACTGGTGCTAGGACAGGAAAAAATGGCAGTGGAGAATCCTCAAGATAAGGAAACATTCCTAGAATGGGGCTAGGCCCAGGGGGAATATACCCACACCTGTTGTAGAAGGAAGTAGTAGTTCACAAAAATCACAAAAACTGACAGGCCAAAACCATAAGAGTGAGTGGACTACTAAGGATAAGAAAGAAATTAAGTATTGTTACTATTATGCAAGAAGCCCAATATTTCCAGACAGAAGCTATACAAAGAAATTAAGGGACAAATTAGAGGAAAGAAAAATACTTCCACAAGAAAAACTGTCAGAAGCTTCAAATAAAAATGTGTGTTATTAATACAACAGATTTGTGAAAAACATTATGCAGACCAAAAATCCTTGGGTCGTTTGAAAAAAGAAGTGACTGAGGAAGTGCAAAAAATATAAAGAATAAAATCTAGAGACTTTAGAAAGGCATAAAAAATATGGACATGGAAAAAAAAAAGAGAGATATGATATGGTGCAATATTTATGCAAAGAAGAAAGGCAAATTAATCAGCACAAAAAAGGCAGTCCCAAAATATTTGAAGGGAAATATGGGCAAGGGCATCCAGATATGAAAAATTTCAGAATAAAAAATATCAGAAAGACAGAATGTAGAACAGAATATTAGTAAGGTAAATATTAGAAAGACAGAAGTTGAAGTTATGGAATATTTGCAAAGTGAAAAATTTAGTGTAGAAAGTCTACCACTGTTTATATCACAGCATGATGGAATAACAAGTCTCCAAAGTAAGGAGAAACAGGAAGAATGGGAGATATCTGAAGAAGAAATATTGACATGTTTAAAAAAAAGAGATTTAATATGGTGCAATATATATTTAAAGGAGAAAGCAAAACAAATAAATACAAAAAGAGCAGCACCAAAGATATCTGAAGAGAAATGCAGGCAAAGACATCCAGATACAGACAATTTTATAACAAAAAATTAAGAAAACAAAGAGGAAAAGTAGAAAAGAAGATTAGTAATGGAGAAGTTAAAGTAATAGAAACTGAAGTTAGGGATTACCTGCAAAGTGAAGTATTTGGTGTAGAAAATCTAACTCAGATAACATCACAGCAGGATAGAGCATTGGATCCCCAAATTAAGGAGAAACCAGTGGAGCAAGAAATATCTGATCAGATGCCATATGAAGATACTTTGGAGCCTGCCACAGCAAACCAGTACAAACTTTTAGATGGAGTTGCACAACAAGGGAAAAAACAGGAAATTGTGGCAACTCTGACACAGTCAATGTTGTGGAGTGATAGGCCAGTGAGTTCCCATATGAAAGAGCAAAGTTGACACAGGATGAATCTGAAAGTATTGTGGCACAGAAAGGTGCTCTGGAACTTTCTATAGAATACCAACAAGAAATGGAGAATAAAGAATGTGCCCTCCGTTTAGAAGAAAATAATCTAAGAGAAGAGTTGCTTGATTTAATAGAGATGGGCAGACATATTAAGATCAATGAAAGAAATAGAATACAGAAACCAATAAAACCGAAAAAGTTAGAAATAGAATACAGAAAGCCAATAAAACCCCAAAAGTTAGAAGTTTAATAAAACAAATGAAATGAATAATTCCGACTGTCCACAGAGATTCATGCAATATAACTGAAGTAAATAGGATTTATTACTATGCAGCTAAATTAATAACAGAAAAAAAGTCTTACCACAAAAACACAATGTAGTAATAATAAGTAAGGGAAGACATAAAATGCCATCATGGAAGTATCAAACAGAGAAACCTATAAAGCAACTAAGATGAGAAGTGTTGCTGTTACAAGAGTATAGAAGAGGGAATAGATCAACAAAAATACTCAGAAAGATATATGTGATAAAAGCAGCCCACAATATCAGAACAAATCAGGATCTATTGTGCACTATCCTAAATAACAATCAGAAAATATCAGCGCATGCAAAAAAACTTAGAAGATATGCACATAAATATAAAAGTAAAGTACAAAATAAGCAATTTATTGATGACCCCAAAAAAGTCTTATTGAGAATTGGAAAACAAGGCAAAAAGAATGGAAACATCACAAAAAAAGAAGAAATATATACATTTTGGAGAAATATCTATGAAGATCTTGCAGAACATAACAGAGATGCTAAATGGATATACGAATTAAAAGAAAGAATAAGAAGTTCAAAGGTACAAGATATGCAATGGGATGAAGTAACAGTCAGAGAGATGGAAACAAAGTTAAGAAAATCCTCTAATTGGAAAACCCCAGGCTCAGATGCAATACTTAACTTCTGGCTAAAAGTATTAACATCTTTACATGAAGATTTAGGCATTAGTAAGAATTATTTATATGCACACACTGAACAGACGCCAGCCTGGCTAACAACAGAAAAAACAATACTCTTACTTAAGAATCAACCTGCAAGCCATCCTAAAAACTATAGACCAATAACTTAACTTCCACTGACATATAAACTATACACGGGAATTGATGGCGACAGAGTTTATAGTAATTTCAAAGAAAACTCAATCATGGTAATAGAACAAAAAGGTTTTAAAAGAAAGTCATATGGAAAAAGGATCATTTGTTGTTAAATAAAGTCATAATAGAAAACTATAAAAAGGGGAAGAATCTAAGTATGGCATGGATAGACTACAAAAAAGCATTTGACAGTATCCCACATTCATGGATAAAAGAGTGCTTAAAAATGCATGAGATACACCCTACACTGATGAACTACATTACAGCAACCATGAAACAGTGGCAAGCTACTTTGCAGGTAAGCCTTGATAAAGGACAAATTATTATTCTAGGGATAAAAAGTCAAAGGGGGATATTTCAGGATGACTCTCTGCCACCGCTTCTCTTTTGTCTTGCCCTTAACTCATTAAGCTGTCTACTTAACAGATTAAGTCATGGCTACAATTTGGATCCCAGAAAACAACAAAGCATAAAGACTTTTCGTGTTCTTTATGTAGATGATTTAAAATTCTATAGTTCATCAGAGGAGGAACTGAAAGCACAACTGCAAGTTGTCAAAACATTTTTAGATGATATAAGAATGCCAATTGGTCTTGATAAATGTGCAAAATCAACATTTAAAGCAGGAAAGCTGCAGCACCAAGAAAACATAATTTTGAGACAGGAATGTAATATAAAAGGACTTGAGCAAGAGGGAGTGTGTAAATATTTAGGGATGATGAAGAATCAGCAATAAAACCTGAACAAATGTGAATAAACCTTAATAAGGAATACTTTAGAATTAATACTGACAACAATGTTGACATCTAGGAACAAAGTTAAACTATAAACACTTGCTATCCTGTCCTAACTAACAGTTTTGGAGTGATTGACTGGCCGCAAAAGGTGTTGGATAGGTTGAACAGGAAAACAAGAAGGATACTCCATGCTCATCAAATTATTTATAAAAATCTGTGCATTCCAAGACTATATATTACCAGTTCTGAAGGAGGTAAGGGCTTCCTCGAAATTGAATACATGTATAGATCTGCAATTGTGGGACTTCATACATATCTGCTGATCTCACAAGAGTTTTGGAGCATAAGGAGAATAAGCCTAAGATTACTTCTCTTCTTAGTTTAGCAGAAATATATCACTGTCAAGTGGGAATGGAAATCAAACCAAAAGTAGAAAAATATCAGACAGCACATGAATGTGCCAAAAACAAAACAAAGAATATAAGGTGAAGGATCAAATGAGAAGGCAAGAAATGTAGAAAATGCATAAATATAGTTGAAAGTATAGAAAACTCTGGAACAACCACATGTTGGTCAGGATCAAATGCAGGAATGGTTAAGGAGAGGTGAATTTAAACCAAAAGTTGAAAGGTTAATATTGGCGGCAGAAGATAGTTGACTAGGTACATGTTGGTTTACAAGTCCACTGAACTTGTGGGTGACACAGACAAATGTAGGTTTTGTAAAACGGAACTGGAAACAGTTGAGCATCTTGTTGCTGGTTGTAATATACTAATGACAGATGTACTGTGTATTGAAAGGCATAATAATGTTGCAAGACTGCTGCATTGGGGATTGCAAACATGTTATTATATTGAAATAGCTGAAAAACACTGGAAACATGAGCCACAAAGCATCATACAAAATAATAAAGTTCATATCACATGGGATCACCACACTACCAACATTTAAAAAATAGATGTGTGTAAACCAGATATAGTAGTTAATGAAAAGAAGACAAGGTAGCTTTGATCATTGAAATTGCTACACCCAGTGACTACAGTGTCTTACATACAGCAAGACACAAAGTCATAAAATACCAAGATTTGCAGGCAGAAACAATGTCAGTGTGGAAGAAGGACACCCAGACAGTTCCAGTAGTAGTAGAAGCATTGTGCCTTATAAAAAAGAATTTACAGTCATACTTAGATATGTTACAAATACATGTAACTTCATATGAGTTGCAGAAGGAGTCATTACTGGACACATTGCATGTGCTACAAAGAGTACTTCTGGCTAACATCAAAGATTAAAACAATACTAATTTCATGAACTTTAATCATATTTTCATTTAGGAATGGGGTCCATTCCTATCATGGTATTAGAAACCCAAAAGATTTAGAGAAATTAAAAAAGGGAGAAGCCGTACATGACAGACAGGGATGGTGATGGAGACAAAAGGCTGGAGGATACCATGTTTGGCACTGGTATGGGTACATCAGAGGCACACCTTTGTCCAGCTTAACAACAGAGAAAATCTAGTCCTCACCTTGAAAACTGTCATCACTGTCTCCTGCAAAAGCTGCCTAGGTCAGTGCTGGATTTAGCATTATTTTTGCAATCTGACATAGGACCTTTTCAAGTCTGACAATACATGCACTGAGGTCCCTCTCCATGATATCCTCTACCAAACATTTTAGTTCCTGCCAGTGAAAAAATCTCTACCTCCACTCTTAATGCCCCCAGAATGTACAACTACACCAGCAGCCAGGGTAGAGCTACCCGACAAAGGTGGAGCAGGTAGGACAGAGGTTGTGAAGACAATACTGACAGGTTGTGAACCCAAATTGCTGAGTGTCTGTGCTGCCATTTGCTGAGGTTTGGCGGGGCAAGACACAGTGATCAATCAAACTCTTTGTGCTCTTGGTCATTTTGTTTTCAGCAGTAAGATATACAAACATCAGAATGTTAATACATTATAACCCCCTCATAAGACATAGGGTAGGTGGACAAAAAATAGATAATTAGATCCATGCCATAGGTTCATAGGTTCATAGGTGTGTACTAGGCTAATGGCCCTGTAGCCTTTACAAGCCTAGCCCATAGGATTACCCTGGCATCATGTCACCTAACCTTAGTTCCTAGTGCCTCTGTCGAGTAGAGACACTGGAGGGATCCCCGGCATGAATTTTCTATTTCCCATCCACTCATCAAGATTTCTCTTAAAGAGGGCCAGTGAGGTGCTCTGCTTGACATGCATGTGAAGTTTATTCCATAGCATGGGCAGTCTCTGGGTTATGAACCTGTCTCTCCAGCATGTTCTGTTGATTGTGGTAATGAGGGTGAGGTCTCTGGAGTGTGTGGTGTGGAGGGATTGGGATTTCTTTAGATGCAACATTTCTAACAGAGCTAGGTCAGACATGGCTTTGTAAGTCAAGCAGAGATCACCTCAATGTAGGCAATATGAGACAGAGAATAGTTGGAGTTTTTTTGAGTCTGATCATATAGGACAAGTGTTTAAGGCCTAGGATCCTCTTTGTGAGGTACTTTTGTGGCCTCTTCAGTTGTTGCAGGTTTCTAGTGAAATACATGCCAAATGGGACATTGTACTCAAAGACAGGCCTAATGAGGGAAGAATAGAGGGAGACAATGACCTCTTTCTTCCTGGATGCAAAACCCTTAGTAATGAGATGTGCCACATAGAAGGACTTTCTGACCACAGTGGCAACGTGGTGGTCAAAAGAGAGGTTGCTATCAACCTGTGTTCCCAGATCTCTTAAAACGCCTTCTGTGTTCAGTGGACTACCATCAATGTGTTAATTCAATGGAACCGGGTTTTTCCCAAAGGGGATGAAGACACATTTTTTGACATTGAGCTTAAGGCCATGGTTCTGACACCAGTTGTTGGTCTCATTGAGGCCTTTCTGTAGGATGTCAACATCACTTGGGGAGTTAATAATAGCTTGCAACATGTAATCATCTGCGAACTTTGTCAGTCAAAGTTCCTTAGTGTTGGCTTGGACTACAGAGAAGTAGATACCAAACAGGAGAGGACCCAGGACTGAACCCTGTGGGACTCCACTCATGACTGGTTAGCAGTCTGATTTGGAGTCAGCTACTTTCACACTATGGGTTCTATCTGTGAGCCAGTTTGCAACCCACCTAGTGATATAGGGGTTGATGCCTAGCTTAGTAAGTTTTTCTATGATTCCTGAGTGGGGAATGGTATCAAAGGCCTTGGCCAGATGAATGTAGGCTGTATAAACCACCTTACCTTCATCCACTGCTCTGGTGACTGAATCAAAGAAGTCAACCAAGTTGGGCAGGCATGATCTACCCTTCACAAAACCAAACTGTGTAGGATTCAGAGTTTGGAGATTCCCTAAATCCTTGTTTATTAGGTCCATGATGATGACTTCCATAGCTTTGCATATCAGACTCATCAGGCTAATGGAGCGATAGTTCCCGGGGTCTGTAGTTGCTCCTCCTTTGTGGAGAGGGATAGCTGTAGCACTGAGCCATTCAGTAGGGACAAAGCCTGAGGTGAGGCTGTGATTGAACAGGGCACACAGGTGAGGCGCCAGTTCACTCTGTGGTTCATGTAGAACACAGCCAGGGATACTGTCAGGTCCCATAGAAGCTGTATTCTTGGCCTTGGACAGTGCTGTTCTAACCTATGCAGCAGTAATACTGGGTGCCTGGCAATCTACTGGTACTGTGATTGGTCCTTCAGGGGTGGAGAGAGTGGTAAAGTTAGCACTGAATCTGTCCACCAGTATATTTACAATATCTGTTGTCTCGGTATAGGAGGTACCATTGTGCAGTAGCTCAGAGCAAATCTGGGTATTGCCATGGATATTCTTTACATAACTATAGAAGGCCTTGTGGATGTCTTTACTATCTGCTGCAATTCTGTTTTCATAGCTAGCTTTAGAGGATCTGATGAGGGATCTCAACCTTTTTTTGAGGCTGATAAGGGAGTTTTTCAAGTCTTGGGACTTCACTTTATTCCGCATCAGTTTCCTCCTTCTGTTGAAGAGTTTGTTTATGGCAGGGGAACACCAGATTGGCTTCTTTTTTTTGAGGAGAGTGTTTTAGTTCTATTGGGCATGGTGAGATCCATGCATTTGTGTACGTATTTGTACAGTGCATTGGTGTATGATTTGGCGGTCATGCAACTATTCTCCATTTACATGGGTGCCATGAAGTTAGCCACCTCTGTTTTTCGGAGCCCAAAGTTAGCTTTGGAGAAGTATTTCATGGTGGTAACCTTTGTTGGGGGGTGGGAAGGATGTGGATTTCCAAGGTGATTAGCTTGTGATAGGATCTAATCAGGGAGGAGTTGACTATTGGTGTAGAGCAATGGTAGCCCATGTTAGTAATGACCCAGTCAAGGAAGTTGCTACCTCTAGTAGGGTTAAGAACGAGCTGGTCCAGGGCATTGGAATTAATGAATTCCAGAAAGCATCGGGCACGTGTATTGGTACATGAGTAGTTTTCCCAGTTAATGGAGGAGTAGTTTAAGTCGCCCAGTATGAAAGTGTTAGATTGAACTCTAATATTCTCCAGGCTGCTTAGGAATGTGGAGTGTGAATCTTGAGACATGGTTGGGGACCTATAGCAGGCTACAACCTGAATTGCTGTCTTATCCAATGTTAGCTGCACCTGAAGTATCTCAGATATGTTACGTTGGTCTACCAGTCTGGAGGTGTGCGCATCCTTTATGTGTATGGAAACACCACCACTTTTGGAGCTTTGGTCCAAGTTCTAGGGCTGAAAGGTGTGGAATTAGTTGTAGCCTGGTAGTGCAGGGGTGTTCTCTCCTGTCTTGAACAAGGTGTCTGTTACAGCACAAATGTCAATGTTCTCCATTTTAAGGAGTACTTCGAGCAAGTCCATTTTGAGATTTAGACTTCTAGTGTTGAGCAGCATGACCCTCAAATTGCACTTGTTTATAGCTGTTATGGTGGTAATTTGGTCTTTGGAACACCGCCTAAAAAAGCGACTATAGGGGTGGCAAAAGCCTTGGTCAGTATCTGGAAGCCTAGGGGTGACAGATGCAGGCCATCTCTGGCAAAGCATAGAGGTCTGTCAATCATGTCATCCCAGGCAGACAGATACTGGATCCCCGTAGAATGACAACAGAAACTTAGCCAATTGTTGAACTCAATCATTTTCTGCTTGTACTGTGGTATCATTCTGGGTGATGGTAAAATGCTGCCCACGGTTAGGGTCATACCCACCTGGGCTACATAATCCGAGAGCTCCTCCATGTCTCTTTTCATGTAGTCCTGGGAGGTACATTTCAAGTCATTCACATTCACATGTACAATGACAGAGTCATATTTGTACCTGTTGTTGAGGGACCTGAGTGTGTGTGTTATGTGGTGGATCATGGCACCTGACAGGCAGCTGACTGTTACTTTCTCCTTATTCAACCTAGTGAGTGGGACATCAGTGTGCCTCACTATCAAGTCACCTATGACTAGTGTGTTGGGCATGTTATTTTGCTTCAGGGGCTTTGTTTGAGTGGCACACTCTTTAGGAGAGTTATGTGTCTCATGATTAGTGTTGTGTTGGTCGAATGTGTTTCTGCCTTGGAGGTCTCTGCTGTTTGGTTAGATTTTTATTGAGAGCTTCCACAAAGGTGGATGTGTGGTTTGTGTTTTTATGTGAAGGCAATGCTGGTGTGTGTTTTGGAGGGCTATGTGTTCCATGTGGTTTGGTACAAGAGTTGACCTTCTCCTCTTGACCAGCTATTCCGGTCTTGGCTGGAGAGTGCGTGGCTTCCAATTTGGATATATAAGTGCAACTCTCACAAGTGTGAGTGTTGGGGGGAGGGTAAGAGGAGATGGTTGTCAGTGTACATGAGGCAGTTGCTACATTGCCTCAGGATGCCCATGTTCACCAGGTTAACAGGAGAAAGCACAGGGAACTGACCTTTAGACATGCCTGGAAGGGTGGGCATTAATAAATACTGGAGCTGTTTCCTTGTAGAATGTTTAGTGCTGGTAGCACTTTCGTGTACTACAATAATTGCTACAAGAAGTCTGCTAAAGTACTAAACTAACAAGCTCGTAAAAGTGCAGGAGAGGAGACAACTAGCAGATCTAAGGAAAAATTGAAGAGTAGACTTTGGCACTGCTCAGAAGCTTACAAACAGTCCTGGATACAGCAAATCTGTATCTGGACTAGATTCATTACAGGAACGGTGGTAAACAAGTACAGATGTGAGCTTTTAAACCAGAAAGTTGAAAGAGATGGAAAAACTGCCCAAATGGTCAATAAACTACAATTTCTGGGCCAAAACCCACTCTCTTGTGGTAGATAGGCTACCTAGTGCTTACCACTCCCACTGATAAGCTAGAAGGCTTCCCTCTAACACAGAAAGGCTTGGGGGCCTTAGAAGCCTACCAACAGTCCTGGATATAGCAACTCTGTATCTGGACTAGACTAGTTACAGGAAAGTCAGGAAACAAGGTTAGAATATTTATTTATTTATTTTGTTTGTTTACAGTAAAGCAGCTAAAACACAGTAAATGCAAATCAAATGCAGTGCAGGCTAGCACACCTGAGTGTGTAGCAATATGATGACAAACACAGTTTAAATAAATGCAATTAAATTAACAAATGACTAAAAACAAGTGCAGAATGCAATAAATTAGAAGGCTACTAACAAGCAGTAATAAGTGAAGAGTATGAGCAACTGAGCAAATAGCATGCAGAACAGCTGCCTAAGACAGTTACAGTAAGAACAGTTGAATAAAGTATATATACATATATATATATATATATATATATATATATATATATATATATATATTTTTTTTTTTTTTTTTGGAGGGAGGGAACAGAGCAGGATTATGAGGCTACAGGTGTTGTCCTTCCCAAATGCTCTCTTTGTACACAGTGGATACAGATAAAGAGATGGGACTAGTAGGAGTGCTTGAAATCAAAATATGATCTCACTGCACTCAGTTGAGTGAGCAAATGAAATGGGCCCAGAAGGAGTGTCCAAATACAAATTTACAAGAGGGGTGGGCAATTTCAAAGCCACCAAGATTAACACCAAAACAAGAACAGGGATCAAGGGTGGGGAACTAACTGTAGAGACACAGAACCCACAATATTCAATTCAATTAATATTCAGTGAAAAACAATAAATAAAATGCAGTACTATATGAAAAAGTGCAGATAAAAGTGTACTTAAATTTGTTTATACATCCAGTTGATTATAGGTAGATCTTAGCCAGCCACAGCTCAGATATTTTAGCAGAAATAACACAAGATGTAACACTTATATGGCAAGACCAACCCCTAGGCTAGGAGTTAAACACAGAATATCAATGAAATGAAACTACCCCCCACTGCTACCAGTGGCTTCACTTCTAACAAGCTCTCTGTAGAGACACAGAGCCCACAATATTCAATTCAATTAATATTCAGTGAAAAAAAAAATAAAATGCAGTACTATATGAAAAAGTGCAGATAAAAGTGTACTTAAATTCCCTTATACGTCCAGTTGACATTAATGTTTATGTATATTCAATACACATTTTTTAAATACAGCAACAATTATGATCATTTACTATTGTACACCCTTGCCACATCCATGTATAATGCAAAGGTATTAATGTCTCAGAAAACAGACACATTTCACAGCTAGGATATAAGATAGAACAGTCTTTATTTCCCTATGGTGGATAGGATATATGCACTCAAATGTAATAATGGTAGTTACCATATTTGAATTGATCTGGACATATTATTGACATTAATATTTTAGAAATAGCATCCTGTAATAAAAAATGTTCCTGCTTCTGAGTATTGAATCCAAACACAGTTAAGCTGGTGTTCTCATTGCCTAATGCAAGCAAAAACAGTTACTGGTGAAGGCATGCATGCTTAATATCAAGGTTGAGGTGCATCTGCTCAAGATACTTGTGACTGAGAGGCTGAAGATAGGTATATGGATTGAATTTGGACCTAAGTTGTACTTACCCCTTGCCTCTCTGAGGAAAGTTAATCTCTTCTGGTGTGCCTCATGCCTTGCTGCTATTTCCTCTGAAGCTGTACAGTACATAAAGAGAAAAGATATAAAAAAGCATGATGACTAACTGTGCTGGCTTGCTTGGTAATTAATGCCATATCATAGACGATTAATAGATCAGTATACTTGCACAACTAGGAGGCATACACAGTCCTCAGTTTAGCCGCCAATCAGCTTAGGAGGTCCTGCTTGTGCTTCTTAATGTCACTATAGTGGTGACAACATTTTTCTTCAGTGAGTCAAATGCCAATTGCACTGAACACAACCTTGGCTAAGCTAATCCAAGCCTCAGCCTTACATTGAGACTCTGTAGAATCCCTCTGCAGCATCCTAAGGCTTTACCATTTCATGAGAAGGGCAACAAAATCCTGGACACAACACCCCATCTTCATGCTCTAAATTTAACACCATTCTCTCTGTCATCAGCCATGTCTGCAAAAGCCAAGCTAACAATATATGTCTGAATTGGCTCCCAGTTCAGATCTCAGATTTAACAGTTTGTGTGCAAGGATGCACAACATTGACAAGAGCATTTGAACAATTGAAAGCAGATGGATTCCTTGTCAGACACACTGGCACTACTTACATAGCAGCAGCGATGTAAAACACGGTATTGAGAATTGCCGTTTGTGATGCTCAACCTAGTGACATAGGTTCTGATGTTCAACATTGAAGCGCTTAATGGCCTGGCTTTTAATCCTTGCTGTTTGATAAAATAAATAGGATAAATTGTAACATATTAGGTTCATAGGTTCATAGGCAGGTACTAGGCTATCTGCCCAAAGGCATTTATAAGCCTAGCCAGAATGTGTTGGCTTTCACTGCCCCCTTAGATTAGTTCCCTGTGCCTCTGTCCAGCAGAGCCACTGAAGTGATCCCCAGGGTAAACTTTCTGTTTCCCATCCACTCTTCAAGTTTTCTTTTGAAGAGTTTTAGCGAGGAGCTCTGCCTAATGTAGATTGGAATCTTGTTCCAAAGCATGGGAAGTCTCTGGGACAAGAATCTGTCCCTCCAGCATGTCCTATTTATTGTTGTGGTGAGGTTTAGAGCACATGGCTCAAGGGGATAAGGTTTTCTTTAGGTTGAGCATGTCAATCAATTCTGGGTTGGACATGGCCTTATATGTCAGGAAGAGATCACCTCTGAGTAGGCGGTATGCAACCGAGTACAGCTGGAGTTTTTTCAGTCGAGCTGCATAGGGCATCTGTTTGAGGCCAGTGATCCTCTTGGTGAGGTACTTCTGTGGTCTTTCCAGCTGTTGCAGGTGTCTTGTAAGGTACATCCCAAATGGGGTGTTGTACTCTATGATGGATCTGACGAGTGAGGGGCACAATGACCTCTTTTGATCTGGATGCAAACCCTTTTGTGATTAGGTGGGCCACATAGAAGGATTTTCTAACCACTTTGGCAATGTGATTATCAAAGGTGAGATTACTGTCTACTTGGGTCCCCAGATCCCTTATTACATCTTCCGCATTTAGTGGACTACTACCTATGTGACTTATATTGAGATGTTGAGGCTTGCACAATGTTAAACTTTTCCTTTATTAGCTGGAAATCGAGCCCATTGGACAAAGAAAGCAAAAACTGAAACAGAGCTTATTAATTCTTATTGCCACAGTAGAACTTATTTCTAAGCATGGTAATTGGTGATATGGTAATTTCAAAATGAATGGGGATATACTTCAGAGATGCCTGCTTGTGTGTGAATTTACATAGTCCTGGGAATGCATTTCATAGGTTCATAGGTGTGTACTAGGCTAATGGCCCTGGAGCCTTTACAAGTCTAGCCCATAGAAGTGCCCTGGAATCGTGCTGCCTGATGTTAATTCTCAGTGCCTCTATTAAGTTAAGCCACTGGAGTGATCCCTGGGGTGAACTTTCTAATTCCCATCCACACATTAAGATTTCTCTTGAAGAGGGCCAATGAGGAGCTCTGCTTGACATGTATGGGAAATCTATTCCAGAGCATGGGCAGTCTCTGGGTTATAAACTTATCCCTAAGGCATGTTCTGTCGATTGTGGTAATGAGATTGAAGTCTCTGGAGCATGTGGTGTGGAGGAATTTGGAATTCCTTAGATGTAGCATTTCTAACAGAGCTGTGTCAGACATGGCTTTGTAAGTCAAGCAGAGATCGCCTCTTAATAGACGATATGAGACAGAGAATAGCTGGAGTTTTTTTGAGTCTGTCCATGTAGGGCATGTGTTTAAGGCCTCAGATCCTCTTTGTGAGATACTTTTGTGGCCTTACCAGCTGTTGCATGTGTCTAGTGAGGTACATGCCAAAATGGGAATAATACTTGATGACTGGCTTAATGAGGGAAGAGTAGAGAGAGATGATGACCACTTTCTTCCTGGATTCAAAACTCTTGGTAATTAGATGTGCCACATAGAAGGACTTTCTGACCACAGTGGCAATGTGGTGGTCAAAGGAGAGATTGCTGTCAACCTGTGTCCCCATATCTCTTATAGCATCTTCAGTGTTCAGTGAGCTTCCATTGATGTGGTAATTAGTGGGAACTGAATTTTTCCCAAAGGGAATGACACATTTTTTGGCTTTAAGTTTAAGGCCATGGTTTTGACACCAGTCATTGGTCCCAGTGAGGCCTTTCTGTAGGATGTCTGCATCACTTGGGGAGTTAATAATTGGTCCCAGCTTGCAGTCATCTACGAACTTGGTGAGTCAGAGTCTCTCCATGTTGGCTTGGACTTCTGAGAAGCTAATGTGTATGCAAAAGGCAGCATTTCTATTTGTAAATATATTTCAGATGGATGGAGTTGCATGACCTGAGTAATACCAGTTGGGGTATGTTACACACATACCTCACATGACATAACTGCCCTCAATACATAATCAGAATATGTAATGAATCATAATGATTATAACAAAAGTTTGTGCTCATCATATATATGCAAGTGAATTTTATATGAAATATCTCTGCCATGTTTAAGAAAATTTGCACACATTAGCTTGAGGATAAATGTGAAGCATTAGTTGTTTGTTTTTCGGCTTTTCCCAGTAAGGGGCCGTCACAGTGGAGCTCCGGTCCGCTAATGATTGGCAGTTAATTTTTTATGAAACGCTGAGGTGCTAGCTCGACGCCCAACCTTCAATGAAGGCACGCCCATTTACGCATGCATCTCTTTCGAACGCTACCCAACCGCAGGGAGGACATGCAGACACCACACAGAAGGCACTCCAAAGCCCAGCCGAGAATTGAACGAGAGAACCTCTTGCTGTGAGGTAACAACGCTACCCCCGTACCACTGTGGCATTACAAATGTGAAGCATTAGTGATATATGCTAAATAGAAAAGTTTATTTATTCAAGCATTACTGATACATTGCTTGCAGTAAACTTTTGCACCATTCTCATTTGTCTTTATGTTTGCATTCCTAAACAAAACATGAGAACTGGGATTCTGACACCTTTTGTCAAAGTATCTTTTAGCTGGATTGGAACTCTTAAGCTCCTGTGTTCTTTATCTGCACTCATTACACTTAAGACTTGTGCCACAGAAATAGGTAAGTGACAGATGGAATTTCTCCACCCACTCCATACTGTCTAGAGTACAGATGAATGCACACTATGACCAGGCAAGTTTGCACAACATAAGGCAGCCTATACTAAACATTTCACTTTTTTCTTAAAATAAAACAAAAAAATGGACTGAAGAAATACTTATTTTACTGTACTTTTTAACAGAGATTGAACTTACTGAAGTCTGGATCCTATTTGTTATTTTTGTATTGTTTCACTTTTTTCCTTAAACAGTGAATCATGTTTGTATACTGTTGAATGGAGAGCAAATCTAAAAGGTACTGGAAAAAATATATGCAAGAGAAAGAGCTGACAATAAAATTAATTCAATTAGTGGGTATATCAAGCAATGACCACAGCAGGAAGTGCATTCAACTGACACATTCATCCTTCTTACATCTCCATGACACATCTGAACTTTAACTTCTGGCACACATTATCAGGACTGTAGATACTAGAAAATAATGTTAAATGGGACATACAACAGCTCGCGTGTTGATAGTAATAGTGGGAATAGTTGATTTTCAGACAGCAACACAATGATATAACAAAATGAGTGTAAACAGATATTTAGATCCCCCTTTTTAAAATTAGCACTTCACTGGATTTGAACCTGGCATCAGCTGTTTTTTTTTTCACTAACCTTACTGCATTTACACATTATGCCACAGGAAAAGTCATCTGATGGGTGCATTCTCTTCATCAGATACAATCCAGCATGTTGTCTGCTGCACAGTGCCACCACACTTGTTTGATCTAGATATTACATGCTAAACTAAATGTTTCACTTTTTTTCCTTTGGCAGTGAACCACATTTATGCATAGCTCAGCTGAAAGCAAATACCAAATACAAATGGCATCATAAATAAATTTATGCGAGAGAATAAAGTTGACAGTGAATTTAATTCAATCAATGATTATATGTAGCAATGACCTGAGCAAGAACTGCATTCAATTGACATGTTCATACATTTCACATCTCCTTGCAAAATCAGAGATGCAGTTTGTGGAGCACATTATCAGACCTGTATTTAATGACAGATATGAAAGTGGACAGACAACAACTCACATGGTTTTAGTGATAATGAGAATAGTGGAGTTCTACTCAACAAGACAGTAATACAAAATGTGTGTGAATATGTATTCATACCACCATCTATAAAATTAATACTTAACTGTATTCAAACCCTCAAGACCTAGTTTTATTTATCTCAGTTCATTTCAATTACAAATTGCACCACAGGGTTAGTTATCTGACATGTCAAATTTAGTCATTCAATATTGTCCAGAGTGCTGATGAAAGCACGCCATTGCTGTGTGTGTTTGCACTTTTTCCTTATGCAGTGATTCCTGCTTGGATGCTTCTGAGCAGTGAGTAAATGCATAATAAATAAAAAACACAGTGAGAATAATTGAAATGTGGTTTCTAAAAAGATTCAACCAATGCATTATGTGCCTTATTTGTCTCAATTCACTTTATTTACACCTTATGCTATAGAGATTGCCATCTGTCAGGTGCATTCTCTACAGTCAGTGCAACCCAGGGTGCTGAGGGCTGTGCACTGATACAAGGCTTATTTGCACTCCTGAAGGTAAGGCACATTTTTTTTAATTTTCTTAAGCTGAGAATGTTCATTTCATGCTGCTAAGTGACACACAAATGCAGAAGGCAATATTTAGTAAAAATATTTGAAAAACTGTTTTGGGTAACAATTTAAAGGAACATGAAATTAATCAGAGTGCATATCTAGCAAGGAACAGAGTTGCTACTGCATTGCACTGACAAATTTAGCTTTTTCACATCTCCTTGTCACATCACTACTATTATTTATGTCTCAAAATATCAGGACTTTAGGAAATGCCATGGGGATAGAAAATGGAACAGGGGCAGGGAACAGCAGAAATATTTTCATTTCTCACACAGGACACATATATACACACACACACACACACACACACACACACACACACACACACACACACACACACACACACACACACACACACACACACACACACACACTTAATATTGACACCATTTCAAATGAAATATCTGTCACTTTTAGCCAGTAGTGACCTTACTTGAGCTTCCTACCTGAACACAGTCATACATCAAAATGAGTATCAAGATTTATTATAATCTCCCTCAATAAAATGATCTGTGAACAGGTTTTGAACCCAGAATCACCTGTACTGTTTCATTACACTAAATTCATTTACACATTATGCCACAGAATTAGGTGTGTGACAACTTGAATTTCTTCACGCAGCAGCTTCCAGAGTGATGAGGAAAGTGCATCAATGCCAATCTCAATGACACTGGTAATTGCATTCCAAATTAAATTTATCACTATTTACCTTGGAAAGTGAACTGTTTGCTGTTCATTGCTACAGAGTGCTGCCAATCATTGGCATGCAAACAATCAAGAAATAAATGACATGTTTTGAAACATGTAATTTAAATGTAAATTCTAATCTTTCCTCAACATAGTTATCTTGCAACAAGAGCCTTCATGGATGTGAAACATCAAACCATAGTATTAAGAAAAATCATTTAAGATCATTTCTCATACTTGCTACAGATGTGACATATATTAGCATGGAGTACAAGTGTTTAGATGTATTCAAGTGTGACATTGTAAAAGGTCACAATGAAAGTGCAACACCAACAAGTTATGAAAGTTGTCCTTTCTTATTTGCCACTAAATGTCTCGATGAGTGGGATATTGCCACCAATTAGGATATCCATGTACTCACATAACATTAAACAAGGACTGTAAACAGTGCAGATGTATTCATACCTTTCTTTATGGTACATAATACCTTTTTCCATGCTTTCCTAACAACAATGCTATCTGACTTTTAAGGCATATGGTATCTGTAGCAATGCTTAATGTACTCTCTTGAATATACACAGCATTTCTTAGAAAGAAGCAGTCACTGTTGTTAAACAACATTTGAGTGACAGGAATGTTGCTCTCCTAACTCAGTCAATGTACTTTCAGACTTTTTGATACATTTCCTCTCCCTGGCACACCATCATTATAAAAGATAGGCTGTAAAACACTGATTGTTCCTACAGTAAGACAAATGACAGACTCCTGCAACTCTTTAGCAGGTAACACGTTTAATTCCTCACCCTTCCAGTAATAAGGCATGTGCTTGTAATTGTGCAGCTCCTTACACCATATTTACTTTCCCTGTGCTTAATGATGATTGTAATATTCAGGGATGTTAATGATTTAACACCTCATTTGCATACTCACAATGTTCACAGGGGTGAATCTGCATTGTATAAATGTAATCATGTAGCTACTGCACTTGTATTATAGCTGGAAGACTGTTTTGGTTCAGAGAGCTTGATACTGCTACATACACACACTTTTGGAAATTTATCTACTTTCCGGTCTGCTTTCTTGACATGGTAGGTTGCTATTTCTTACATAATGCAGTTTATATTGTAAGAAATACAGAGTAACCTGTAGGTAGTTCAGTCTTGCTTCTTGATATAGTTATGCAACTGAAAACATAATTGACCTATTTCATGTTTTATAGACTGTGGCCAATTGAACTCTTTGATGAACAGTATTGGGTAGAATAACTGTAATTGTATGTTGCAAACATCAGATGTAGGAGCTATTACTGACATAAATGTACATCTCAGACAAATGCTTTGCTTAGGGGAGTATACATATTTCCATATGAAAGAACTTTGTTAGGTAACCTTAATTTTCTTACAGGTTCTACACTTATGTTGTCATTACTGCAGGTGCAGATTGTGTCCTTAGTAATTGTCCCTGTGTGATGTAATCAGTCCACAGCTATTACATGGTTAAGTAAAGGTTGTAGAGTTTTACAGGCAAAATATTTCCAATGTGTATGTGCATGGGATCTTAACCTTTGACCCAGGTAGTTATTGTGTGTGGTATCCTTCCCCTCTTAGCCAGACCCAGGGCATGCTGTGCATGCCTCAATCTGACAACACTATCTGCAGCTGGTGGTTTTCCCTCAGATTCCTCACCTGTATCTGCTAATGCTGCAGCTGGCCCTTCTTGTCATCCATGAGATTGTGGTTCTGCCCCTTGCCATCCTTGTTTACCCTGTTTTCTATTTTTTTTGTAATTATATTGTCTAACACTTCACAGACTGTAAGTGTTTCATCAGAGGTGCCTGGGTCATAGTGTAGTGCACCTTGTGATGTGCCTAGACACTGGAACCTTGATTTGAGCCATCGAAGCACACATTCTATGATATTCCGAGTTTGAGCATGGCCCTCATTATATTGTTGCTCAGTGGAGTTGTTTGGGGTACTCACTGGTGTCATGAGCCAGGGCTACAATGCATAACCTGCATCCTCCTACTATATGCTCTTGAGAAAAGTCACCACTAGCAAACTTTGTGGAAAGCACACAGGTGTGCCATATGTGTGAATCATGGAAACTGCCTGGGTTACCTACACTGACACTGTAGATTCCCCCCTTGGGAATTATGTACAACCTGATAGTTTATAGTGTGGTAACCTTTTCTGCTAATGTCCCTCCATCCCTGTTTACTGGTGGGGCTTTTATATCTATGTGTGTGCAATCTATGGTTCCCAGCACTTCAGGAAGTGTGCTGCTGCATGGAACCCTTGCAAGTTTCTAGCTTGCACCACTATTACAACCTCTCTGGGTCTCTAGAAAGTATCAGTAAGTAGGATACATAATGCTACACATACCTTTGCTTCCACTGGGATGGGTTCTTCATGATTTCCCTAGAGCCTGAAGTGGGAGAAGCAGAGGTTAAATACTTATTCGAGTATTTTCCTGTCCACCCTGTTTATCTCAGCAATTTCTGTGTCATGCAGTCTGTGATGAGTCAAATGGGGTTTAAACACCATTCTTCTTCTTTCCTGAGGTCTGGCAGCAACAGCAGCACATTGACATAAAACTTGTTGCACATAGAGCATAATAATAGCAGCAGCAACTTATAGCATTGTTTTCCCTAAGTGTAATCATGCCTGTATTTCAAAGGGCTTTTGGTGCTCAGGACAAACGGGGATACTGAGTGTACATGATTGCTTTATAGCTTCTTAAATACCTCCGCCATGTTAGATTGGTTAAGTAGCATGTTCTTCAGCTCTTTATATGCTAACATTAGTATATTCTAATAGTTTCCTTTTGTTTTGCAGCTCTACATGATGTGTAGTGTCATTTAATGAATACTCAATAGCATGCTATGGTACTAGCAACACAACACTCCACCAAAATGATAGCTGCACTTAGTGTAGCTGTTAATTAGTCTTGCCAGTAGAAAGAATAAACTATACAAAAATGCTTAAGCTGAAACTAAAGTAGTTGGTTAATAATCAAAACAAAGTTCAGCTGTTGTAGCAGAAGATAGAATTCAGGAGAAAAGTGTCACAAATATATTTTTAAAGACAGATGCATTGATAACTAAGAAAGAAATGTGATGTGTCACATGCAGTACTGTTAGAATAAAAAAGAGAATGTGGAGACTGCTATAGCCAAGAGTTGCAGAAAGATCTTCTAATCATCTTTTAGTGATATACATCCAGAAAAAATAGCATTATTTGTCACACCACATTTTAAATGTCAGCAAAGAAACTAAACACATATAGGCACAGTTTGCAAGCTGATCATGATACTAAAACTGAAAAGCTGCATTCACTAAAAGGAGAATGTGAACAAAGCTTGATGTTTATCATTGATCACTGCTGCAGTAACCATAGCTATATGGGTGATATCCCACCAAGGCTATAACAGATGGCCAGCTTCCAAACTTCCATAGCTCCTTCCATTCACCCAAACTATCACGCAGCTCAAGCTGAGCTGACTAAAAGACAAGTTTGGATGGTAATTCCTTCAAAGCAATACTGCTGGTGAAGAGTAGGCTACTCTGAGGCTTTACAGAATCGAGGGTCGGTTTGTACTTTCCTTTGTTGTGCAGATAACTTCCCTCCAGGGGATAAAAAAACTTCTAGTTTCTTAATTTTGTTGATGTTGCATTACTTTCTTCTTCAGGAAAGATATTTGAAAGTTAGGAGTGTTGTATTCTAATTGATTATCTTGACACTGTAACATACTTTTAAATGGAACCCTTATTTATTCTGTCAGTTTTAAAGTGGTATAAAGTAACTGAGAACATTTATTTTGGAGAAATTTTATTTTACTTTTGTAAGGCTGCCATGGTGTTTTAAAGTGCTTTTCACCGTGTTTCTGTCAAAAAAGTATCTTTTGTGGACTGGTAGTGTTTAAAAGCAATTTCTGCTTGTCTTTACCAGAACAGACTACAGGTCCCATGGTTGGTCCTTCTTCCAGTCAAAAAAAAAAAAAAAACAATTAACAAACAGACTTTGTCAGCACAGCATGCTACCAATTTGCCTCAGCTGCAGGTGGGTGACTCTGCTGTGGGTATTTGCTATACCTTAGACTACTCATAATTTTCCTAGATCCCTCTGGTGTATCACCTACATCCACTATGGATTACATTTTAGCCATGATCTATGTGGCTGTTGTAGTCCTTTCAGTGGCCAAGGGAGATCCACTCTTGTTGGCCCTGGAAGAGGGAACAGGGAAGGTTTCTCTCTTGTATAAAACGGCTGTGCCCATCCGCAGGGAAGATGCAACTGCCATTAGTAACATGACTAGCCCAATTTTTGCTATCAAAAAGATACAGAAAACCATGCATGTATCTACTCCTCTTCAATTTTCTTTGTATAGGAGTAGTTTACTGAGTTTGACTCAGGGTTTAATTCAGGATATTGATCCTTCTTGTCATGTAGTTTGTAGTAAAAGAAAGACAGATTCCTCTTTTCCTGAAGAGATTCAAGATTCTCAATCTGAACAGCAAGCAGTGGGGATGAATATTTTTTTTCTTCATACTTCTGATTCAGACTCAGAGAAGAGCAGTTTCTGATTCTCACGGGGGGGGGGGTTCTGTCTCTGAGACTGTTGCTAGAATGTGCTTGTGTTTTCAGTCTGAAGACACTGAGGTTTCTCAGTCCCTTATAAAATGCTATGAGTTGTTGCAGAAAGATTTTCCAGAACTTACACCCATTCCTCCTGCTCTGTCATTGTAGAGGATGTATGTTACTACCTGCAATTTTCTTGACAGTCAGCCAGTTGCCCATAAAAGGCAAACAGGATGTACAGGGTTCCTCATTATTTTAAATTTTTATGCACTATTCCCATACCTGACCCAGCAGCTACAGCTTTAGTTGATCCTACTGTTGCTAAGCACTTGGTTAATTCCAACCCTACTCTTTCTGATAAGGAAAGAAACTTATTGATAGGTTTGGGGGGAAATAGGGTATACTTCTGCAAGTCTGATTTTCAGAATTTTGAATTGTAAATCTCATATGCTAATGTTTCCTCTGACAAATTGTGAGGGAAAAACAGCTTTAAATAACTTAGTTTCTTCTATTGCACTAGCCACTACTCATTGTTTGCAGTGTGTATATGTATCTATTGATTCTTCTTCCAGAGCTCTGCAACTTTGATTTTCAGAATTTTATGAATTATAAGGCTCATATGTTAAAGTTTTTTCTGACAAATTGTGGAGTGTGAGCAATGTTTTATTAGCAATATCTTCTTATGAGAAAAAAAATCAGCTTTAAATAACTTAGATTCTTCTATTGAACTGGTCACTACTTATTTTTTATAGTGTGTGCATGTATCTATTGATACTTCTTCCAGGGCTCTGGCCACTTGTACTGTTTTGATGAGGTTTGCATGGCTGCATTCACAGAACCTCCAATATGATGTTAAAATTAGATTTTAAATTCTCCCTTGGATAGAGTTTTAGTGTTTGGCCCCTCTGCTGCAATGGTGATCAAAAAGTGTGATCAAAGTGGCCAGCTGATCTAAGGAATATCTAAGATTATTCAGGTCTCCTTTTCCACATTTTCCAAAGGATTATCTATCTTCTCATCCAATTTTGACAAAAGCAGAATAAACAGTCTTAACAAAATACAGGTAAACAAACATTTATGAAGAAATGCCAAGGGTGTTTCAAGAAGAAGTCTCGAACCTCTTAAAACCAAGAAAACTCCAAGAAGTCTAAATGACTGTTCAAGAGACCTTGTGATCTCCTTCCATCCTAGTCTTTTTTTTTTTCTTCCATAAAGTCTGAATGTCTATTTCACTCTTTGGCAACAGATAATTAAAGACATATGTGTTCTGAAAAGCAGTGGGAGGAAATTCTTCCTGTCCAGGGGGTTCATTTACCATCCTCCACATTAGAATCTCTTACTTATACCAGATCATCATCACATACTGTCCCAAGGAGTGAAGAAACCAGTTCCTCCTTCCCAGGTGGGGAAGGGTTTAACTCCAGGATGTTCCTAGGGACAAAGAAAGAAAAAACTTGGAGACCATTTTTGGATCTTTCTTTCAAAACCTGTTTGTGATGGTACACAAATTCAAAATGATGTCACTTCACAACATGTTACCTTTTCCTTCTCTTTCAGGTTTCATGACAACACTAAATTAAAAAGATGCTTAAAAGATGCTTATCATCACAACCGTATTTATCCAGATTTCAGATGTTTCTTAAGGTTGTGTGCAGCTGGATCTCGTTATCAGTTCTCGGCATTATCCTTTGACGTATCTTCTGCACAAAGTGTCTAGCTCCAGTTATAACTCACTGCAGTCTACTGGGTATCCACATTTTTTATATTTAGATGACTTGCTTATCTTTGCAGAGGTTTTTCCAGAGTGTCAGGAATCTCTCTCAAGGGTGAGAAGTCTCTTACATAACCTGGGATTGCAAGAGAATGTTCAAAAGTCTTTTTTGATTCCTTCACGCAGGATTATGTACCTGAGATGTCCACTAGAAACCTCAGATCAAAGAGCTTTTCTTCCATAGGAAAAATTAGATTTTTGTCTGGATCTCTTTCTAATGTTTTCCACAAAGACATTGATGACTACGAGGGAATACCTTAGGATTTTGGGCCTCATGGCATCTATGATTCTCACAATATCCCTGGCAAGATTTCACATGATAATGATGCAGTGGTATCTTAATCTCTTTGGTCCCACCATCAATACCCTATACCAGTACTGGGGTTTGTCTGAGGAGAAATCTTTTGATGGAGATAAAAGATATACTTAAATACAGGTTTCCTCTTCTCCCTCCCTGCTCCAAACAATCAGTCACTGCAGACATTTTAGACTTTGGTTGGAGAGCAGTTTCAGGAGGGATAAAAGTGCAGGGTGTGTGGGATACCAAGGATAGATGCAAACACATAAATGTCAAGGATATGCTTTCCCTGATCAACACACTCAACACTCTGAGTCAACCTTTTGTCCCCAGGATCTCTTCACATGGATGCAAACAATACCATAGTTAGGTGGTACATTAAAAAGTAAGGGGGGAATCAGCTCAAACTCTCTTATCAGACTACCCATGTTATCTTGGGATATAGCGTTGTAGCACAATCCCACTCAACAGGCATCCTACATTCTATCAGAACAAATCTGAATGGCAGATAAACTTAGCAGGACCAGGACTGACTATGACAAATGAAAAACAGATCAGGGATTTTTCATGAGTTGACCCATCTGTGGGGAATTTTTTAAGTAGACCTCTTTACCTTCTCTCTAAAAAATCAGCTGACAGTATTGTATTCCAGGACTCCATTCAAGAAGGCCTAGAAGACAAATGGATTTTCTTGCCCTTCAACAGGAATGTTCCTGTATGCTTTTCCACCTCTTCCACTAATTTCCAGTGTACATTTGAAAATTCAGAAGGAATCCCCCAAGATCATTGTGGTGACTCCCTTCTGGCCCAGGCAACAGTGGTTCTCCCTTCCTTGGAAATGGCCAGGGGCAATTACTACAATCTTCCTCATAAAATATATCTACTCACATAGGAACAGGGGTGTTTTGATACACCTAGATATCAATCAACTTCAGTTGACTGCCTGGGTGATAGGGTATTAGTTTCCTTTAGACACCTGTTTACTGAAGACGTGCAGCAGCTACTAATGGAGGAAAGAAAGCCTGCTACTAGAAAATTATATATTAACAAATGTAAAAAGTTTTCTAGTTGGTGACAACAGCAACAAATCCTGCACCCATTTAGAGACAGTTTTTCTCTGGTTCCTCGATATTTGTGGGAGTTATTATCCTGTGGCCTTCCTTTTTTCTCTGTCAAGGTTTATCAACATTTTAGAATATTGACCCATGGATCTTTCTCTTTCAATGCAACCTCAATGTCAAAATGTTCTTGAAAGGGGTTTTGCATAAGAGGTCTCCAAGAAAGCTGGTGATGCCTCCTCAAGATCTTCATTTTGTGTTAGAAAAGCTAACACTTGCTCCATTTGAACTAGTATCTGAGTTGCAAGCTTTTTATGGTGAGTCAACCTTAAATCATGTTCTATAGGGAAAGGGTTTTTTTAATAACTAATCACTCTTTTATGCCTATAGTGACATCTTGAGTTTACTTCAAGCTAAACCATCCATTTCCCTGTAGTTTTTTTTTTAACCTAAAAATTAAGGAGAAAGGATACTCCATACCTTAAGTGTCACTGACAACTCAGGTACTATCTTTACAGAATTAAATCTTTCAGATCTTTGGCTCAAATGTTCATTTCTTGTGAAGGGATGAAGAGGGAGCAGACTATTTCCAAATGGTTATCTAAAGTTATTACCTTTGTTATACTCACCATAACAAAACTATTCCAGGTGGGTCAATGCCTACTCTACCAGGGCCGTGGCTTCATCTATGGCTTTTTTGGAAGGTTTTGGATTCTAGAGGTATTCTAGGAGCTACTACCTGGTATCTTGTTCATGCTATTACAAAGCAGTGTATGCTTGATTCCTTCTTTAGGTCCAGATCAAGCTTTGCTAGGATCATTCTCGAAATGAATATCTCATCATGTAGTTTTCTCTGTGCTGGAAATGCATAGAGAAAGGTAGAAACAGTATACACTAGTGTCTTCTCCTTCGACCTCCCAAATGTAGTTACCTAAGGTAATCTACCCATATAGATAAGGCTGCTTTAACAGGGATCAATATGATGAACATAGTACAGTTGTAAAAGTTTAACTTACCATAACAGTAGATGTTTGAATGACCACTGCTGCAGTAGCAGCTCCCTCCCTCCACACCCCTTTATTGTTTTGGTATGTTTTTATGACGTGGTGTGGACATTTATTTCTTGTTGTTTCTAGCATTGTTCTTTCAGGTCTCAGTCTCCTTTTCTATGCTGGCAGGTAAGCCCTGAAGTCTTTTGAGAACAAACGTGTCTTTTAGTCAGCTTAGCTTGAGCTACCTGACAGTTTAGACATGTGAAACTTTGGAAAATGGCTGAGTGTTATATCCTTGGCAGAATATAACCCATATAGCTAAGGCTACTGCACTAGTGATCATTCTATCATCTACTACTATGGCAAGTTTAATAACTGTACTTTCTTTGATGATAAATCCTGTGACATATTTAGCAATATAATATTTTTAAAAACTCAATATAACTATTGCATTCACACATACAATATATGTAAAATGTTGCCCCATAGAATGTTCATAAAACAAATGTAATTTCCAAATACAAATAGGTGAGTTTAGCATATATGTATGGAGTTTTAAATATGAACATTTCTGGGTATCATATTTTGCATGGTATCTAGTAAACTTTCTTGAAGCAGTCTGGGTAAACACCTCATGGCCATCAGTAATCTACTGTCAGCATATCTGTTATCATGGAACATTTTGACAAATATCCAGATAATATACTGTTTGTAAACTATACCTGCAAGATTGTTCATGGACTACTTCCACCAAACATAATTTATTTTTTCCATGACATTGCTGCAATGGAGATAATACCTCTGCTGAACATGCATAGTTATGCTGCCTATTGTGTGCATATAACATCACCCTTTGTAGGATTAAATGCATTGACTAATTTTTTTAGCATATCACATATCCTGCATGTTTCATTTTTTTGTTGTGTTTTCCTTTCTGTTGATTCCTGTATCTTGCATGTTCCATTTTTTGCTGTGTTTAATTTCTGTTGATTCCTGTATCCTGTACAAGTCATTTAGTGCTATGTACTTTTTGAAACATACAGTTCATTAGCTGTATATTAGCATTGTAATGATAATGCACTGTATTCTGCTCTTACAAATCGGGCTGTCAAAGTACTGGTAACTCAAACAAATGTTCAACAGAAGTTCAAAATCCCTGTTTTCTACTTCTTTATCTAAAGGTCGGTTTTAACTGCCATATCTGTTTTTCTTTCCTCTTTTTTTTTTTTTTTTATTTTGCCTCAGAGTATCCTGACTCTTTGTGAGAAATAGATTGCATATCTTCAAAATAAAGCATCATATTTATTTATTTGATATTTGTTTACAGGGATAGTCTGACTGGGTCAGAAAAACCCATTTTCAGCAGAGGCCCATGGAGAAAAGCTCCACATACAGGTATCAATAGAAAAATTGCAGTATATACTACACATATTCTACTGCCAATCATTAGTGGACCGGAGTTCCGCTGTGGCGACCCCTAACTGGGAAAAGCCGAAAGAAGAAGAACAATACTACACATACAGATATTTAAAACATTACACATACAGACATTTAAAACATTACAGTAGCAATCAATGGCATTACATATCATTAAGATCAACTTCTAGTAGGATCATGAGAATCATATACTGGATCATATAATGGATCCAGTAGTGTTCTGAATGTTCTTTTTTATTTCATTTACACTATCCTCAAAAAACTATATGTATGTATATGTCTGTGTGTGTATAGATATATAGATAGATATAGATAGAAATACACACATTTTGGTTTGCTTGAATTGTACTATGAGATATATATTTTATTTTGCACATAGATGGTCCCATATATAGTGAGTTTGTTTATAGTGAGTAACCATTCATAGTGGCTGAATTCTACAAGTCATAACTCATTTCATACTGTATCAAGAGAAAATAATCTTGTCATAGTTGATGTTAACCTCATTTTATAGTGCACATTTTACCAAAGATGTGAATAAAATGAGAATATTTATAGTGTGTTTGATAGATGTCGGTCTGTCTGTATTTATACATTTATGTATTTATTTATTTTTCATTAGAGGAGATTTAAGAAAAAAAGGCTATAAAGACTGTGTTATTATTTTGTGGCAAATTAAGCTACATTCAGCTAAGTCATAATTTTATAATGACTGTCTTATATGCACTGATTTGTAATTTCAATTGCCTGTAGAAAACAACATAGTGTTTAAACTGGACATCACGTTATTTATAAATAGAAAACTTACTTTTGCCAAATGTTTCTTTTATGATGAGTATAGTGTACATGTCCAACAAGAAATTATAAGAATCTCTATTGTTACAGATTCTTCACTGGTGCAAACATCTGCATGACTGACAGGTCTCTAAATGCACATTATCACGTGAAGAAGACTGCATTTTTTTATTGTAATATGTGGTATTCTTTCCTGCTTTTCTACATGGGGGACAAGAAACAGAGTTGAAAATTATATTCTAATATAATTTCTTTTTACCTAAGAACTGATAGCATAGTATATTTTTCTTTATATATCTGAATATTAGGTTACAGACTACTCTGTTACGCAAGGTCTATAGCCTGTTATATGATCAATTTACTCCAAATAGCTGAAGATAGTAGTATTACTAGTTTATTTTAAATATTGCATTTCACATAGTTTTTATTATTGGTTTAACAACATTATGTCATCATAGATTCTATGACCCATTTCAACTAAAACCTGGTTATATGGCAAAAATCCAAAGCATGACAGCAAGCAGCATACTACATAAAATCCTTTACATACAGCTCTGAAAACTGATTGCAATACAATACATTTTCCAAATGAGAGTTTAGTTAATTACACATATGGATTATATGCAAAAATGTGTTTTTTATTTAAAACAAACAGGTTAATACACACACAATACTTAGTCACACACACACACACACACACACACACACACACACACACACACACACACATATATATATATATATATATATATATATATATATATGTATATAGTCACATACAGAAGACAAACACAAATGACACAGATAATACCATCATTTTTTGGAAGTATACTTTTTAACTGCAAAACAAATTTATACAGGATGTTGAATGCAGCAATAATAGCAAATAGCATCAGTAGAACTTTTTATATACATGTAAAGGAAAAAAATCATTCTAAGAAGATATTATCAGAAAAAAGACAGTGTAAGAAATGATGCTGTGCACAACTTGAGTGCAAACTTGCTTAATTTTAAAAGCAATTCCTTTTTTACTGCTTTACTAACAGACCATAAACAGACCATATTCTAGTTTCAAAAATATGTCATCATATATTTCAGAAACAATCGTCTGAAAACAGTCATGCTGAGAAGCCATTTTTTTCAGTAATGAAAAATGACTTTCTTGCGCTCTGTTTCTATTTAAAATTAGTAGTGAGCATATCCAGAAACATGGATTCTACTTTCCACAGCCCTGGATATAAAAAAAATTGAAAAAAAATCATTAAAATCCATTGTGCAAGCAGCATTGCCTTGGAGGTCAGCTACTTGGTCCCAGATACCATATAGGTAGAGACATACACTTCATACGAAGTAAAATTTAAATACTTACTTCTTGCTTTGCAATGAAATGTGCTTTCGGCTGTTTATGCTGCTGTTTGTGTAACTAATTTGTCACGGTAAGTTAGCTAATAAATGTATGCTAGTTTTAGATTAAAAACAGATTAACAACTGACACTATAATTTAAGATTCATAACAAATGTCATAATTCCTTAAAAGGCTTTAGCTCCCTAAGTGTCTGCCACTATTGCAATGAATTAAGGACCCTATTTACAATCTAGGTATTTCTTGTACAGAAAGTAATAGGTTGGGTTTAATCAACATCATCTTTATACTATTTAATGGAGCTCTTTAAAGTGTCATAAAGCTTCAGGTTTACATCCTTCTTGGAGACACATCTGCCCTGCACTAATATGTATACTAGTTTGTACTGCATTTAAAGTGTTTTTGTTACTGTTTTAACTGCTTTTCTAAAAAAAAAAAAAAAAAAAAAGTTCTAAGCTTGTTTCCTGCCTTTCCTGTAACTAGTCTAGTCCACATACAGATTTGCTGCATCCAGGACTGTTTTGTAAGTTTCTGAGCCCCCTCCCAGACCTTTCTGTGTTGGAGGAAAGCCTTCTAGCTTATCAGTGGGAGTGGTAAGCACTAGATAGCCTAGCCACCACAAGAGGAGTGGTTTCTGGTCCAGAAATTGCAGTTTATTGGCCACTTGGGCAGTTTTTCCATCCCTTTTGGCTTTCTGCTTTAAATGATCATGTTTGCTTGGGTTTGTGCACTGCGCAGCGGTGCTAAACTGAGGTAAACTATTACCAGTTCCAGAAAGTCTGCTCTTCAATTTTTCCCTTAGAACATGATTGTTCTTTTACTTCTTGCACTTCCAATAGCTTAATCAGCTAGCACTTTAACAGGCTTTTGTAGCATTTATTGTAGCACACTTAGGTGCTATCAGCACTAGCTGTTCCTACGCAGTAACAGCACCAGTATTTATTAGTTATGACCACCTCTCCTGGTATGATTGTAGGGCAATTTCCTGTGCTTTCTCCTGCTAACCTGGTGCACTTGGGCATTCTGAGACTGTGGCAACTGTCTAATGTACACAGACAACCCTCTCCTCTTACCTCCCAACACTCATACATCTAACAGATGCACTTATATCACCAAACTGGAAGCAGTGCATGCTCCAACCAAGACTGGACTAGCTGGTCAAGAGGAGAAGGTCAACATCTGCAACTCACTACATAGAACACACAAACCTCCAAAAGGCCAGTCATCACAACCCACACATAGAAACACAAACCATACACCCACCTTCGCAGAGGCTCTCAATAAAAATTTACCCAAACAACAGAGACCTCAAAGACAGAAACCCACTTGACCACCACAACACAACACCAACCCCAGAACACATAGCTCACCAACACAGTGTGCCCCTCAACCTAAGCCGTTAAGGCAAAATACTTTGCCCAATGTACTAATCATAAGAGACTCAATTGTGAGGCACAATGATGTCCCACTCACTAGGCTGAATAAGGAGAAAGTGACAGTCAGTTGTCTATCAGGTGCCAGGATCCACCACATAACACATGCACTCAGGTCACTTCACAACAAGTACAATTATGACTCAGTCATTGTCCATGTGGGTGTGAATAACCAGAGCTGTACCTCCCAGGAGTACATGAAAAGAGATGTGTTGGAACTCTTGGATTATATGGCCCAAGCAGGTATGACCCTAGCCCTGAGCAGTATTCTAATGTCACCCAGAATGATACCACAGTACGAGCAGAGAATGATTGACTTCAACAATTGGCTAAGTTTTTGATGTCATTCTAAGGGGATCCAGTATCTATTTGCCTGGGATGACATGATCAACAGACCTCGATGCTTTGCCAGAGATGGCCTGCATCTTTCATCCCTGGGATTCTGGGTACCGGATAAGGTTCTTGCCACCCCTATAGTGCCTTTTTAAGGCAGTGTTCCAAAGACCAAAATTCCACTGTAACAGCTACAAACAAATGCAATCTGAGGGTCATGCTGCTCAATGCTATAAGTCTAAATCTCAAGATGCACTCACTCAAAGCTCTCCTCAAAATGGAGAATGTCAACATCTATGCTGCAACTGAGACCCGGTTTAAAGAGACAGAAAGCACCCCTACACTTCCAGGCTACAAATCATTCCATACCGTTCGACCCCAGAATATGGTGAGAAGCACCAAAGGCAGTGGTGTCTCCATATTCTTAAAGAATACGCACACCTCTAGACTAGTAGCCCAGCATAATGCATCTGAGATACTTTAGGTACAACTAACACTGGGTAAGACAGCAATATAAGTCATAGCCTGCTACAGAACCCCAAACATGTCCCTAGGCTCTCACTTCAGGTTCTTAAGCACCATGGAATCTATCAAGGTCCAACCCAATACTCTCATACTGAGTGTGAAGATTGGGGAAAGATGGGCGAAGGCTGCCAGCCTAGTCAAATAGAATTTGATACATAATTCTATCAATTGTAAATATAAATGTAAAATACAGCCTTGTTTCTTAAATGAAAGAAAACACTGTAAAATGTGAACTTCAATATTGTAGCAACATTGCCATTTGCTGTAAGGAAAACTAAGCCAAGCATTTCAAATGTTCTTTATAGTAAAATGATCTAAATAGTGGTGCAGAAGTGGCTGGATGAACACATTGTTTCTATTGTCTTAACTTAAGGAATAATTGCTAGATTGTACATGTGAAATGTCCTTTATCATTGTAGTTTCCTGAGCAGGTGTTAGGCTGCTAAATAATGCAGTTTGTTGGCCTCAGAACTCCAGACTAAGTGTCAAAATGATGTAATGTGTATACTGGGAAAAACTAAGTGTCAAAATGATGTAATTTGGGAGGGCCTAGCAAAGATATTTGTTAGTGAGTTTAAAAACTATTGTTCAGAGAGAGACTGTGAGCATTTTGATCTTGATATTAAACTTATCAGCACTCTGCCTGTTGTCTTATGTAAGTAGTGTCTTAGAAATATGTTTTCTTGGAGTAATAGCTAGGAACTTAGAAGAAAATTAGACAAGTGTTTTTCTGTTATACCAGAACTTTCCTGCTGTATTGTTTTAAGTTTCCATGTGATCTCTTGAACTCACTGTGGTGTAGTAGTATTGTCTTGTGTTTTAATTATTTATTATTAAATATTTTAAAAACCTTTACCTGTGCCTGTTTTGTATAGAGATAAGTAAGCTCTAGAGTACATTGCATATTTATAGAGTTTATTGTAACAAGCCACTCTAATAAGCCTTAGATTGAATAGTCACATTACCAATTGGATAATAATATTGCACATTAATACTTATACACCCTTTTAAGGGCCTTTGTGTAGCTGATAAGAATTAGCTGGTGGTGGCAGAAATTACTACCTTATAGTCTGGGTAAAGGGGCACAGCTGGAGAATATGTATCAGCCTTTCCCAGGAGTGTCTGTGGAGTTGTATAAATACTCATCTCAAAGTGTGTGTGGTGTGTCAGCTACCTGGGCAGAGACATGAAGCACTGGTGGGACAGAGAGGGTACAGGAGGTTAGCTTGCCAGCTAGGCTGAGATTTGGAACCCATAGCTGTGCCAGTGGGGAGTCTTATTGGGGACCTGAAGAGCAAGGGAGCAACCAGACATAGACTGACTGTGATCTCTGTCTGCACTTAAGGGAAATTGTACTTTACTGTATGTATTTGTTATCCTTTCCTCTTATATGAGATGCCCTCCCTGGTGCTAGTAGTGAGGATTGAGGCTCCTTGATTGCTGGTCCAGGGCATGGTCATTACACTGGGTGACTTCAATTCCCTTCAATCAACTAGGAAAACTATTCAAGTACCAATGTACAGGCCCAACATTTTCTGGGATTTATAAATTCCAATGCCCTGGCCCATCTCATTCTGACCCCCCAGTAGAGGAACTAACATGTTCGACCTGGTTATCACCAACATGGGAGACCTTTGTTCCACACCTATAGTCAATTCCTCCTTGGCTAAATCCGACCACAAACTGATCACCATAGAAATCTCCATTTCACTTACAACCCCCGCTAAGGTGACCATTCTGAAAAGCTTCTCTAAAGCCAACTTTGGGTTCATAAAAACTGAGATGGCAAACTTCTCAACACCCATGCCAATGGAAAATAGCTGCATGACTGCAGAATGATACACCAGTCCACTGTACAAGCACATACACAAATACATGGACCTAGCCATACCAAATAGAACTAAGGCATTCTCCTCCAAAAAAGGAAGCCAATCTGGTGGTCCACAACCATCAATAAACTCTACAACAGAAGGAAGAAACTATTGCAGAAAAAAAATGAAATCACAAGACTGGAAACCTCCTTTATCAGTCTCAACAAAAAGCTGAGATCCCTTATCAAATCCTCTAAAGCCAGCTATGAAGGCAGAATTACAGCTGACACAAAAAACAAGCACAAAGCGTTCTATACCTATATCAAAAACTTCCAAGGCAATACCCATATTTGGTCTGAGTTGTTGCACAATGGCACCTCCTATACTGAGCCAACAGTTATAGCCAACATACTGGCCGACAGATTCAGTGCCAACTTTACCCCCCCCACCCCACCCCAGGGCACTATCACTATACCAGAAGAAAGCCTGGTACCCCCCATTTCTGCAGCACAAGTAAAAATTGCATTGTCAAAACCAAGAATACAGCATCCATGGGACTTGATAATATCCCTGACTGCATCCTACATGAGCTAAAAAATGAACTGGCACCACATCTGTGTGCCCTGTTCAATCACAGCCTTACCTCAGGCTATGTCCCTAACGAATAGTGCACTGCTACAGTCATCCCGCTCCATAAAGGAAGAGCAACTACAGACCCTGGGAACTCTCTCCCCATTAGCCTGATGAGTCTGGTATGCAAAGCTATGGAGCACATCATCATTGACCTGCTTAACAAAGATACAGGCAATCTCCAAACTCTTGACTCTGCACAGTTTGGCTTTATCAAAGGGAGATCCTGTCTGCTGAACCTGGTTGACTTCTTCAAGGCAGTCACTAAGGCTATGGATGAGGGTAAGGCAGTGCATACAGCCTATCTTGACCTGGCCAAGGCCTTTGATACCATTCCCCACTCAGTTATCATTGATGAACTCACCAAACTAGCCATCAATCCTTATATCTTTAGGTGGATTCCAAACTGGCTCACAGACAGGACCCACGGAGTGAAAGATGGAGATTCCAAGTCAGACTGTCAATCAGTCATGAGTGGAGTCCCAGACGGCACGATCCTGGGCATTCATCTGTTTGGCATCTACTTCTCAGAAGTCCAGGCCAACAGAAAAGGACTCTGGCTGACCAAGTTCACTGATGACTGCAAGCTAAGAGTCATTATCAACTTCTAGAGTGATGCAGACATCCTACAAAAGGACCTCTCTGAGACCAATGATTGGTGTTGGAACCATGGCCTGAAGCTCAATGCCAAAAAATGCTTTATCATCCCCTTTGGAAAAACTCAGTTCCCATGAATTACCACTTTGATGGGAGCCCATTGAACACTGAAGGGGCCTTAAGAGATCTGGGCACCCAGGTCAACAGCCACCTCACCTTTGACCACCACATTGTCACAGTGATCAGAAAGTCTTTCTATGTGGCACATCTTATAACCAAAGGTTTTGCATCCAGGAAGAAAGAGGTCATCATCCCTCTCTACTCAGCCTTCATTAGACCAATCATCGAATATAACCCCCTGTTTGGCTTGTACCTGACCAGACACCTACAACAGCTAGAGAGGCCATAAAAGTAACTCACAAAAAGGATCCTAGGTCTTAAACACATGTCCTACATGGACAGACTCAAGAAACTTCAGCTGTTCTCAGTCTCTTATCGTCTACTTAGAGGTGATCTCTGCTTAACTTACAAAGCCATGATTGACCCAGCCCTACTTGAAATACTACACCTAAAGAAATCATAATCCCCCTGGTCCACAAACTCCAGAGATCACAACCTCATTACCACAATTAACAGAACATGCTGGAGGGACAGGTTCATCTCCCAAAGACTGCCCATACTCTAGAATAAGCTTCCATTCAGGTCAAGCAGAGCACCTCACTGACATTCTTCAAGAGAAATCTTGATGAGTGGATGGGTAACAGAAAGTTCACCCCAGGGATCACTCCAGTTGCCCTACTGGGTACAGGCACTGTGAACTAACATTGGATGGCATGGTGCCTGTGCAAATTTTGGGGATTAGGCTTGGAAAGGCTCCAGGGCCATTAGCCTAGTACACAACTATAAACTTATGAACCTAAGAAACCACAGTTGTTGAAACTTCCATATATTTCAATTGCTAGAAACAGTAATAAATTGGAAAAATGAGAGGAAGGAGTTACAGAGAAATAAGAGGGATCAGGATCCCAACTGAGCTTTATATATATCTATCTAGCTATATATATACATATATATATATATATATATATATATATATAGATATAGATATGTAGATATATCTATCTATATATATATATATATATATATATATATATATATATATATATATATATATATAAGTCTATTTTACATGGTCGACATTCCAAAATGTCGAAGACCATATGACCGAGATGATATGATCGACATTTGAAATGTCGAACATGTAAAAAACAAAAACAAAACAACAACAAACACTTACCTTAACACTGCTAGCAGTTGGTCAAGCCCCACTTCACCCCCCGTGGGGGGCTCCACCCCCATAACTTAAATATACCAACTCCGAGATTGCATTACAGTATGGAAGATGGAAATCTTTCCATCCCACACTGTATGGAAATGCCAGTTCCGCATGTTCGGCATTTCAGATGTCGATCATATGGTCGCAGCCATATGGTCTTTGACATTTTGGAATGTCGACCATGTGAAGGGGACCCATATATATATATATATATATATATATATATATATATATATATATATATATATATATATATATATATATATATATATATAAATGTTTTATCACAGCATTACTAGACTTGTAAAGCAATATATGAAGTGAAACAGGAATTGCACTGACAAAACTACAGAAACTGTAGAGTAATATAAGATATGATTATACTTCAGAGCACATGATGGTAATCATTAAAGGGACTCAAAATATTGCAACTAAAAGATGTAAAACTCAGAATAATGCAAATATGTAGTAACTTAATGTGTCTCATCAAATTCATTAAGCAACTTCGTGCAGGAGAATGTGCACATTGTACTCTGAAATATAAGGTAGCCCAACTCTAAATAAAGTACAAACATGGCAATACAAAACTGGAGAAAGAAAAAAGAAAGAAAACTTTTTTCTTCTTAGTCTGAGTCACCCATTCTTGAAATCAGTCCCAGGCAATTTGTGAATAAAGTAATGCCAAGTACACTTAAATGTTGACAATGCAAGAGTTTGAAGGAAGATTCACAGTCCCTGGGATTCATTAAAGCTAAAACTCCATGCAGGAACAGTGTAGCAGCTCCTGCATGGAGTTCAGCTGCCGAGCAATTCAGCAAATAGCTGATCTGACATGCACGAGCCTGTCTACACTGTTCCTGCATGGAAGACCATGCAGCATGCCAGTCATCTCATTTGCTGGTGAAATCCATGCAAATAGGGTGAATTAGTGATTCAGGAAGCTACCAGGTCTCTGTGCAGGAACAGTGTCAGTGCAGAAATGTGTTCAGTTACTAAAAACATGGAGGCATGACAGCACAAATAAAGCATGCGTCCACATGTGTGGGCATGCCAATGACCAAATATATGGCCATTGGCATGAATAAATGTTTAATTTTAATATAAAATAACTTTTTTGTGGCTGATCTTGGCTGTTTAAGCATAGCACAGCATCAAGCAAACACGATAGGGACAAAAATAAAAAAAATAAAAAAATGTGAAAATCCAAGTTTAAAGAAAATCTGCATTTTTCCATTATAGTCTATGACATACAGAATTAAAACAATAGCAGGGTACAGTGGTTATCAGGGGGAAAGACCTCATGTCAGTGCAGTATCTACGGGATAAGGCAGTGGGGTATGCAAATGAGGAGAAATTTACCGAATCACGAAATATTCTAAGTCCAAAACCTGCATCTAACCGTGTAGGTGCGAGAACAGGATCGTGTAGGCAGGAGGAGCAAATAACATGAAAAGAGGATGTGTTATGCTTGCTGTAAGCATATTGGTGCTCTGTTGGCTATGCAATCTATGCAAACACCTTTCAGTCTGTTTTTCCCACAAATCTACACCACTGGTGTACACAGACAGGGAAATTTTACCTGACAAAACTAACAAAATGTTAGAGGCTGCGGTCACCTTCATACATCAGTATGTGCAAGAGGCTGAGGGTGGTGAAGAAGACAATGCTGACAACTGCCCCAGACTTATGAGAAGGAGGAGAAGAGTGTTCAGGCTCAGGGTAACCTACCAGGGGCTACATGATCTGGAGATAGTAAAGTGCTACAGGGTGGACAGGGATATACTGCAGCAAATTGTAGAGCTGTGCAGGCCTCACCTCACATCCAGAAAAAACAGAGGGGAACCCATCCCAGTGGATACTAAGATATGTGTAGCTCTAAGAATACTATGTACAGGTACTTTCCAAAGACAAACTGGGGATATCATGGGGATCTCACAGGCATCTGCATCCAGGATACTCCACCAGTTCCTGGATGCCATGTGACCACATGCCAAGGAGCACATTAAATTCCCCACAACCTGTGAGGAGAGGACCAGCAATATGCATGTCTTTCACCATGTTACAGAATACCCGGAGGTACTGGGTGCCATAGACTGCACGCATATCCACATCAAAGCACCAACTGGTGACAGGGGTAGGGTTTACTTAAACCACAAGGGGTTCCACTCCATCAACTGCCAGGTCATGTGTGATGCCCAGAGCATTATCATGAATGGGTGTGCTGGCTGCCATGGAAGCTATCACGACTCCCACATCAGGCATTCCTTACAGCTGTATCAGTGGATTGCCAGGAGGGCATCTCATATGGCCATTTAGTGAGGGATGCTGGCTATGCACTGGAGCTGTGGATAACCTAGCTACAGGTACTTTCCAACGCCAGAAGTCTTAACCTCAAGATGCATGCACTTGAAGCTCTCCTCAGTATGAAGAACATCAATATCTGTGCAGTGACAGAAACCTGGTTCAAGGCTCCAGAGAGCACCCCAGCACTACCAGGCTATACCTCATATCATGCTTTCGGCCCCAAAACCCAGACTGAACCACAAAAGGAAGGGGAGTTCCATATTTATCAAGGATATCCACACCTCCAGGTTAGTGGCATTGCACGAAATATCAGAGACCATCCATGTGCAACTAACAGTGGGAAAGACTGCTTTTCAGTTTATAGCATCCTACAGACCACCCTCTCAAAGTCAGGAATCCCACTCGGCTTTCCTGAAAACATTGGAGAACATGAAGATCTCTCCGAACACCATTATATTGGGTGACTTCAACTACCCAAACATTGACTGGGAGCACTACTCAAGCCCCAGCACCTTAGCCCAAAGGTTCCTGGAAATTATAAACTCAAATGCTATGGAACAACTAGACACCACTCCCACAAGAGGGGACAACATACTAGACCTGATCATTACCAACATGGGGACAATATGCTCCACACCAGAAGTATATCCCTCATTGGTAAGATCAGACCATAAATTAATTTCACTGGATGTCCACATCCCAAACCCACCCCCAGCCCAGAAAACCACAGTGAAAAACTTCTCAAAAGTGAACTTCTCACTTCTCAAAACTGAAGTGGAATCCTTCAGGCCCCAGGGCCAGTGGAAACTATGGCCCAAACTGCAGAATCCTATATAAACGCTTTCTACGGACATCTACAGGAATGCATGGATCATGCTATCCCAAACAAAACCAAGACCCATTCATCCAAAGGCAGGCATCCAGTCTGGTGGACCCCTGCCATAAATAAACTGTACAACAGAAGGAGGAAGCTACTACATGACAGAGCAAAATCCCTAATAGGGAAGGCATCTCTGATCAGTACTAGCAACAAATTACGATCCCTCATAAAATCCTCCAAGGCCAGCTTCGAGAGAAAAATTGCACAGGACACCAAAGACAATCATAAGGCTTTTTTCAGTTATGTTAGGAACCTGGGATGCAACTCCCAGACTTGTTCTGAGTTGATTCTAAATGACAAAAAATACACTGAACCCACAGACATTGCCAATATCTTGGCAGACAGGTTCAGTGCAAACTTCTCCACCCCCTCCCCCCAAAAGAGCAAGTATCTATCCCGGCAGAGGGCTGCATCTCAAACATCTCTGATGCTCAGGTGAAGGCTGCCCTCTCCAAAGCAAAAAACACTGCTTCCATGGGACCAGATGGCGTCCCAGGTTGCATCCTACATGAACTCCAAGAGGAACCAATCCCTCAAATAAAACAGCTATACAATCTTAGCCTCATTACAGGATATGTGCCCACAGAATGGCGTACAGCAACAGTGGTCCCACTCCACAAAGTTGGAGCCTCTATGGACCCTGGAAACTATCGCCCCATAAGCCTGACTAGCTTAGTCTGCAAGGCTATGCAGAGGATCATCATGGAGCTCATAAACAAAGACACTGTGGACCTACAGACACTAGATCCTACCCAGTTCGGCTTTGTCAAGGGCAGATCCTTCCTTTTGAACCTGGTTGACTTCTTCTAAACAGTCACCAAAGCCATAGATGAAGGGAAGGTAGTCCACAAAATCTATCTGGACCTTGCAAAGGCATTTGACACAATATCCCACTCGGGTATCATCGATAAGCTATCCAGCTTAAATATAAACCCCTATGTCACAAGATTCGTCGCAAACTGGCTCAAAGACAGAACCCACAGAGTGAGAGTTGCTGGAGCCATGTCAGACTCGAAACCGGTCACAAGTGGCGTCCCACAGGGTTCTGTCCTGGGACCACTCTTGTTCGATATATACTTTTCCGAGATACAGGCAAACGTGGGAGGACTATGGATCACCAAGTTCGCAGATGACTGCAAACTGGGCGCCATAATCGACTCTCCAGCTGACACAAACATCCTTCAAAAAGGTCTCACAGAGACAGATAACTGGTGCCAATGCCATGGTTTAAAGCTAAATGCCAAAAAATGTATAGTCATACCCTTTGGCAAAAACAATGTGCCCACAAATTACCACATAGGCGTAAACCCATTAAGTACAGAGAAAGTTATTAGGGACCTGGGGACCCAAGTTGATAGCAATCTCTCCTTTGAAAACCACATTGCCAAAGTGGTTAGAAAGACCTTCTACATAGCCCGCCTCATCATGAAGGGTTTCACATCTAAATCAAGAGAGGTAATCGTGCCCCTTTATTCATCCCTCATCAGGCCCATCATAGAATACAATGCCCTTTTGGGATGTACCTTACCCGACACCTGCAGCAATTAGAAAGACCCCAAAAGTATCTCACCAAGAGGATCAAGGATCTCAAACAGATGCCATATGCTGCTCGGTTAAAAAAACTCCAGCTCTACTCAGTTGCATACCGCCTACTTTGAGGCGATCTATGCCTGACATACAAAGCTATGTCAAATCCAGAATTAATGGACATGCTCCACCTCAGTAAATCTAAATCCCTTAGAGCCACATGCTCGAGGGACTTGAACCTCAGCACAGAAATAAATAGAACTTGCTGGAGGTACAGGTTCATAACCCAGTGGCTCCCTTCGCTCTGGAATAGAATTCCAGTTCATGTGAGGCAGAGCACCTCACTGAATCTCTTCAAGAAGAATCTCGATAAGTGGATGGGGGATCGTAGGTTTGTCCCAGGGATTACTCCCATGTCACTATTAGACAGAGGCACAGTAAACTAAACCTTAAAAAGGGCACAGTATACTCAAATCAAGGGGTGGCGTAAGCCATACAGAATCGGGCTAGGCTTATAATTGCCCCAGGGCAGATAGCCTAGTATGAACCTATGAACCTGAACCTATGAAGACACCCATCAGAAATGCACACACACCCACACAAGAATGCCATAATGAGGCACACGCACAGACCAGAATCATTATAGAGCATGTGTTTGGGATGCTCAAGGCATGGTTCAACTGCCTTGACATATTTGGTGGAGCCTTGCAGTACTCACCATCCACATGTGCACACATGGTCATAGTATGTGCCATGCTACACAATATGATCCTGCAGAAACAGCTGCAGCAGAAACAAAATGAGAAAGGGCCCCACAGCCCCTCTCCTTTGCCGAGGTCTCCACAGGCAAAGAGGGACTCAGAGGAGGAACATCTGGAGACTTCCCCTGTAGGCAGATAGAAACATGCCCAGTATGCCCTGGCCTTGGCAAAGAGGCAATGCATAGCACATACACTGACACTGTAGGGCCCCAGGGACTGATCTCTCTCTCACTCTCTCTGTCTGACTCGCAAACACAGTAAAATGTAAACCTAAACATCACACCACCTATACCTGACCATGTGTAGGCAGTGTATTGTGTGCATCCGACATAGTCAGCCATCACGCACCACCCTCACAACAGCTGCAGGCACAAGGCAAGCCAGTCTCTGTAACAAATTAAAATAATGGGGTGGAATTTCGTGATGGCATATCTATGATATTGATCAAGCATGTAAGGGAATGGGGTGGCTAACTGGGATAGCAGCAGACAACTGATGGCTCTTTGGGGCAGCTGGATGTGTCTACTGCCCTACCCACACCATGCAGTACCACCCTAGTTGATAAATACCACTGCAGTATATGTGGTGAGCCAAATAACTGGGTAATAATAAAATAGGTCACATGCATGGATGTCAAAGTGGGGGTCCCATACCCACCACCAATCCCACACAGCAGATCAGCTGTAGACAACCATACAGAAATGCCTGGCAAAGGCCCCCACATGGTGACATCCATGAAATCCCCACCCACAGACTTTTACACAGTGATTTCACAGCAGGTCTGGCAGTGGCAGTATGGCTTTGAAAAGTAAGAAGTCTGAAACTACAAATGTCTATGCCAGAACAATCTGACCTGTGGTTGATACTGCTATGCCTGTAGTCTGAAAGATAGGGCACACCACTATGCTGCATGGGACCAAAATGTTAAGTAAATATCAGCACAGCCTGTGCAGATATGTATCATGTACAGTCATGTAACACCTACCATAGTCCCATAAAAATGCAGTAACATTTTCCTAGACTTAAGCAGCATCCAGCTGTCACTCAGAGTGATGGTGCAATAGTAACAGAAAGCAATTATCCGTAACACCCACAGTCAACATACTGGTGCCATCCCAGAGGTGTCTCCTGCCACCAGCCTGTGAACATATGATAATCAGAATGCACTGCCCTGCTACATATGACCTGCATCTGTCACACCTTGCCTACAGGCCTCTGGTAAATGCCTATTCCTCACCCACAGTGCCCTTTAAGGAGTGTCATGGGGTCCATAACACCAACATAACACAGTCCACAAAATGCAGATAGGCCATGCTGACAACTACTAAGAGCAAACCTGTCAGCCTCAGGGAGCCAGAAATCAGGACAAAGCCATGAGTAATGGGTTGATTAATACCCAAAGAGAAGGACACTTGTGAAATACTGCTCTAAAAATGTTATGAAGTTGATGGAATAATTTGTAGTAGCACGGAATGTCTGATGGGTACAAAGTCTGAAACTGCAATGTCAATTGTCAGTAATATCTGACTTCAACCCTGGGTGACATGCAAAACACTTTTAATGGAAAACTACACTTGTTTGGATAACCAACAAGATATATGAGTCACGGATGTGGACATTATGTGATACTCTGTACAGTTGACAGGCAGGGCTAGGAGTTTAAACATGGGAATGCACTCACTGCAGGCAAGCCTAACCCTGGAAGATAATGACATGTCTGCACCCACAGAACCCTGGGCCCAGTCATGAGAAGTAACACACCCCTCCCTGACCACTCATCCTATGCAACATCCTGACCCCAACATGTGGCCATCCAAGCAAAGTGAGGTGAGACATACATATATGTGTGACAAACACATACCTCCAGGCTGGTCAAACAGTTTGACACACAAGACCCTCCAAGTGCAATCAACCATTGAGGAGAGCCCAATGCAAAGTACTGATAGCTATAGGCAAACATATCTGCCCAGGACACACAACCCCCACATATCCTATCCCCTACAAATCTATAGGGAGTTTTCCTGTCACCCTGATCCTGTCTGACTTATATTACCCAACTGTGGACTGGAAATGAGACCAGGCCAGAACATAAATACACAGAGATTCCACCATTGTTATATATCACCAATATGTAGGACCATTTCTCCAGCACTAGCAGTCAATTGCTTGTAGGCACACCCCTCAATAGGCTAGATAGTGCAAGAATGCATCGCATTTGGCCCATAAACCTTGTGTGTGCATCATCCATCCTGTATTCCTCTGGTAAATCACTGTATTGATCTGAGGAGGTATGTCACCAGGTACTGACACAGTACACGACAGTGTTAAATGCATATATAACATATGTCTTCTAAAACCAGCCCTGTAACCCTATCAACCCATACATTACTGAGAGAAATTGTAAGAATCATTGTTGAGAGGTATGGCTGTAGCACAAAACAAACTGGACTGGAGTAAAACTATCCTTGGAAGGGAGTTCCACATGTACCGTAGAAGGACACACTAGGCATGCTCATACACTTAGAGAAATGTCAGTAGGATCTAGGAATGAACAGGCTTTCCCCACCTAGTGCACATTCCATTGCCCCACCTTAGCAGCCCTGAAGATGTCTGTCACCATATAAGTCACTTTTTGCCAGGCTCAGCCCCATAACCTCTGTGACATGTGTGATAACTGCATAACACTATAGTACAAACAACTAGTTAGGTAGGAGTTCTAATCTCAGTCCTGGCCAAGGTAAAAGTGTGTGTGTGTTCACAACTAAAATAATTTGGGTCCATTCAATCCCAGTACATTTTCCTTACTTTAGCAGTCCTGCAGATATCAGTCATCTTAGAAGTGCCTTCCATCAGGCAGCAGCCCCATAATCTCTGTGGCATGTGTGAGAACTACATAATATGTCAGTACAAATAGCTTTATGCAGTACACCTTCCCTTTCCCTACTTTAGCAGTCCTGCAGATATTAGTCGTCTTAGAAGTGCCTTCCGTCAGACCTTAGCTCCATAAGCTGTGTGGCGCATGCGACAACTGCATAACGCGATAGTACAAATAACTACTTAGCTAAGAGTTATAATCTCAGTCCTGGCAAATGTGAAAGTGGATGTGTGTTCACAACTTAAAGCTTTTGGGTCCATTCAAGCCCAGTACACCTCCCCTTTCACTACTTTACCAGTCCTGCAGAAATCAGTCATCTTAGAAGTGCCTTCCATCAGGCCTCAGCTCCATAAGCTCTGTGGTGCATGCAATAACTGCATAGCACAATAATACAAATAACTAGCTTTCAAGGAGTTCTAATCTCAGTTCTGGTAAATGTAGAAGTGTGTGTGCAAGACTGAGGGAGTCATGTGTTTGTTTATAGATGAAACAATTTTATGCCATTCCCACCCACGACACTTCACAGTGCCCCATGTTATCAGTCTAGATGATGTCAGTCCGTTATCAGAAACCTTGGCCAGCTGTCAACCCTGTAAGCTCAGTAATGTGTGTGATAAATGCTTAACACTGTAGTACAAATGACTAGTCTGGCAGGGGTTCTACTCTTGCATCCGGCAAATGTGTGTGTGTGGGTATGTATGTTTGTAAGTAGAAGTACTTTGATACTTTTCTCACCCACTGCCCTACTTTATCAGGCCTGCTGATGTCATTTTCAGTATCAGCACCTTTGGCCAACTCTCACCCCAGTAAGCTCTGTAGAGTGTGTAGTAACTACATAACCACTATGGTACAAATCACTAGTTAGGTAGCAGTTCTACTTTCACATCTGGCAAGTGTGTGTATGTGTGTCTGTTTGTAGGACAAAGTACTTTGATAAGTTAAACACTCACTGCACTACATTATCAGTCCTGCTGATGTCATTCCCTTTATGGGTTCACAAGTGTGTAGAAGGTAATGTCCCAGCAGCCTTAACAAGTCTAGCATGTATAAGAGGCCCAGCCATAGTGCCAGCTGGTGTTACATCCCAGTGCCTGTATCAAGTGTAGCCACTGCAGTGATCATTGGGTTGAACTATTACCCATGCACTCATCAAGATTTCTCCGCAACAGGGTCAGCTAGGTGGTCTTCATGACATGTATTGGAAGTGCATTCCCGGGCATGTGCAGACTCCTGGTGAGGGACCTGTCCCATCAGTATGTTGTGGTGATTGTGGTACTGAAGTAGAGGTCTCTACAGTGTGTGGTGTGGATGGATTTATAGGTAGCATTTCTAAACCAGCTGGGTCAGACATGGCTTGTACATCAAGCACAGATAGCTGCTAATTATGTGACATGACACAGAGAATAGCTTGGGTCTTCTGAGTCTGTCTGTGTAGGATGTGTGTTTAATGCCAAGGAATCCCTTTGTGAGGTGCTTCTGTGGCTTCTCCAGCTGTAGCAGGTGTCTAGTGAGGTACATGGAAAATGGGTCATAATAATTGGGGAGTGGCCTAATGAGAGAATAGTAGACAGATCTCATTACCTCTGTCTTACTAGATGCAAAACCCTTGGTAATGCAATGTGCCATATAGAAGAACTTCCTGACCACAGTGGCAATGTGGTGCTTGTAGGAGAAGTTGCTGTCAACCTGTGTCCCCAGATCTCTTATAATGCTTACAGTGATCATTGGGCTCCCATTGATGTGGCACTTAACTGGGAACTGAGTGTTTTACCAAAGGAGATGATGATACATTTTGTTGTGTTCAGCTTCTGGCCATGGTTTCCACACCACTCATTGGTCTCAGTGAGGCCTTTCTGTAGGATGTCTGCATCACTTGTGCAATTCATTATAGCTCCCAGCTTGCAGTCCTCTGTGAACTTAGTCAGCCAGAGTTCATCTGTGTTGGGTTGGATTCCTGAGAATTAAATGCTGGACAGGACACTATCCAGTACTGATCCCTGTGGGACCCCACTTGTGATGGCTTGCCAGTCTGACTACAAGTTTGCCACTGTCACACTGTGTGTTCTGTGAACCAGTTTGCAACCACCCACTGATATAGGGGTTGATGCCTAGTGTGTTGGGTTTACGAATAATCCCTGACTGAGGAATAGTATCAGAAACATTGGCCAGATTGAGGTAGGCTGTATGCAGTGCCTTACTGTCATACAAAGCCCGGGTGACTCTCTCAAAGACATCAACCAGGATGAGCAGACATGCTCTGCCATTCACAAAGCCAAACTGTGTGGGCTCCAGATTTAGGTGATCACTTATATCTTGGTCTTTCAGATCCCTGATGATGCATCCATACACATATATAGTAGACTTGTCAGGCTACGGGCCCAATAATCCCTAGGGTCTGTAGATGCTACCCCTTTATGGAGAGGGATGACTGCAGCAGTGTGCCATTTTGGAAGGGCAAAGCCTTAGGTAAGGCTGTGACTGACCAGGGCAACACAGATGTGGTGCCAGGTCTACTTGTATGTCATGTACAACACAGCTATAGATATGTTGCGGTCCCATGGAAGCTGTATCATTGCCTGTGAACAATGCAGGTCTAACCTGGCCTGCAGTAGTGCTGGGTGTCTGGCATTCATCTGCTATTGTGATTGTCCCCTTGAGGGGGGAGAAGGGTAAAGCTGGCAATGAATGTGTTGGCAAGACTGTAGTCAATATATGTTGTGTCAGGACAGGAATCAACATTGTGCAGTAACTCACATCACTTGTGGTTATTCCTGTGAAGGTTCTATCTATCAAAGGCTTTTGTGACTGTTGTCAGTGTCTTCTGCAAATCTGCCTTCATAGCTGCCTGTAGGTGATTCCATGAGGGATCCCAAGTTGTGTTTGAGGCTAATAAGGGGGTTCTCCAGTCTTGAGACACCACCAGTTTCTACATCAGTGTCCTCCTTCTGCTGTACACTTTAATAATGGCAGGGGACCATCACAATGGCTTCCATTGTTTGGAGGAGAGTGTCTGTGTTCTGTTGGCTATGGTTAGTACCATGCATCCATGTACATGTTTGTGCAGTGCATATGTGTATGATGTGACAGTCATGCAGCTATTTACCATTCACATGGGTGATGTGAAGTCATCCAATCCTGTTTTTATGACTGCAATGTCAGCATTGGAGAGGTTTTTCAAGGTGGTTACCTTTGTGGTGGGTGTGGGTTAGATGTTGAGCTCTATGTTGATTACATCATGATTGGATCTGACCAGGTAAGGACTGACAACTGTGATTGAGCAACAGTCCCATATGTAAGTAGTCAATACAGGTCAAGGTTGTTGCATCCTCTACTGGAGGTCAGTATGAGCAGGTCCAGGCCATTGGAACTGATGAATTCCATGAAACTTGGGCCAGTGTACTGGTATTTGCTACTTCTCCAGGTGATTGAGGAGTAGTTTAAGTCTCCTACTATGTCAGTTTTGGGTTGGGCATTCAAAGATGCCAGGGTGTTGAGGAATGTGCATTGATAGTCTAGAAACATAGCCGGGGACCAATAGCAGGCTATGGTGTGGATTGCTCTATTCCCCAAAGTCAATTTTACAGGAAGTACCTCCAATGCATTATGCTGCAATAGTAGTCTGGAGCTGTGCATATCCACTATGGATATGGAGGCAACACCATCTGTGGAGGTGTGGTCCATGTTTTGGTGCTGACAGCTGTGGAATGCATCATAGTCTGTTAGTGCAGGGCTGCTGTTTGCTGCTGTAAACCACCTCTCGGTTACAGCACAAATGTCAATGTCCTCCATGCTGAGGAGTGCTTTGAGTGACTGCATCCTGACTGTTAGATGTCTACTGTTGAGCAGCATGACCCTCAGACTGCATACGTGTCTAGCTATTACAGTGATAATTTGATATGGAACACTGCCTATTAAGGCACTATAGGTTCATAGGTTGGTACTACTAAGCTATCGGTCCTAGGGCCTATACAAGCCTAGCCATAACAATTCCCTGGCTATTTCTTCCCACAATATTTATTTCCCAGGACCCCTGTGTGTAGGGGTGGCAAGACACTTACCCTGTACGTGGAAACCCAGGGCTGAGAAATTTAGGACATCTCTGGCAAGGCATTGAGGTCTGTCAATCATGTTATCTAAAGCAGAGAGATACCGGATCCCCTGAGAATGACACACAACATGTAAGCCAATGTTGTAGTCAATTATCTTTTGATAGTACTGCAACATCATTCTGGGTGATGGCAGTATACTACTCAGGGCTACTGTCACACCTGCCTGGACCACATAATCCGAGTGTTCAACCATGTATCTTGTCATGTAGCTCAAGGAGGTGTGTCTCAGGTCATTCACACCAACACGGATGATGACAGAGTGATATTTGTAGCTGTTGTGGAGTGGCCTGACTCCACATGGTGTGGTGCAGGTGTTGATCTCATCCTCTTGACCAGCTAGTCCAGTCTTTGCTGGAGAGTGCATATTTCCAATGTGGTGATATAGGGGTAACTCTCACTGGTCTGAGAATTTGGAGTTTAAAGGACAGGGAGAATTTGGAGTTTAAAGGAGAGGGCTGTCTGTGTACATGAGGCAGCTGCAACAGTGCCTCAGAATGGACACGTGCACCAGGTTAATGGGTGAAAGCACAGAAAACCGCACTTCAATCATGCCAGGAGGGGTAGTCATAAGTAGTAAGGACTAGCGTTAATTCCATGAAGAACGAGTACTGCTGATGGATCCCAGGTGTGGTACACTTATTGATGCAATAACCTGTTGAAGTGCAAAGCTATAATGCTATATGAAGTGCAAGACAGAAAGAACTAGCAAGATGTATGGAAGAAACTGAAGGCTGACTTCCTGCCACCTGTAATACTTTACTTCAGCTGTGCAGTTATCAGCACCTTTGGCCAGTCGCAAGTCCAGTAAACTCTGTAGCATGTGGAGTAACTGTCTAACACTATAATAAACATAACTAGATAGGCAAGAGTTCTCATCCCAATACTGGCAAGTGTGTGCGTGTGTGTGCATGTGTGCGTGTGTGTGTGTGTGTGTGTGTGTGTGTGTGTGTGTGTGTGTGTGTGTGTGTGTGTATAAGAGAATCATGTACTGTGTGGGTTATACCATTTTTGACTTGTGTACTACCTTTTACACTTCCCCTCACTCCAATTTAGAAGTCCTGTTGATGTCATTCACCTTAGAAGTACCTTTGGATGAGGTGAAATTGTGTAAGCTCTCTGGCATGTCTGATAACTGTGTAACACTATAGTAGAAACAACTATATTGGCAGGAGTTCTCATCCCAGTACTGGCAAGTGTGTGTGTGTGTGTGTGTGTGTGTGTGTGTGTGTGTGTGTGTGTGTGTGTGTGTGTGTGTGTGTGTGTGTCTGTGTGTGTGTTTGAATCAGGTAGTTTGTATGTTATACCATTTTGATTTGTGTTCCACCCATTACACTTCCCCACCGTACTTTACTACTGCTGTTGTTGTCATTCACCTTAGAAGTATATTTGGAGAAAGTGAAATTCTGTAAGCTTCGTGGTGCATGCGCTAACTGTGTAATACCATAATACAAATAAATAGATAGGCAGGTGTCCTAATCTCAATAGTGGCAACTTTTTGTGTGAGAATCATGTACTGTGAAGGTTATACCATTTTGAGTTATACTCATTCTAATTTAGAAGTCCTGTTGATGTCATTCACCTTACCAGTACCTTTGGACGAGGTGAAATTGTGTAAGCTCCATTGCATGCCTGATAACTGCGTAACACTATAGTTAATATAAATAGATAGGTAGGAGTTCTAATCTTAATACGGGTGCGTGTGTGTGTGTGTGTGTGTGTGTGTGTGTGTGTGTGTGTATGTGTGTGTGTTTGTATGTGTGTGTGTGTGTGTGTGTGTGTGTGTGTGTGTGTGTGTGTGTGTGGTGTGTGTGGCAGGTGACCACCTCCTGATGCCATTACTTTATATAGTGTAGTAATGACATCTGCCTCACATGCAGCATGTGAAATCATTGTATATACAATACCAGTCCTCTGTACAGATGTGCCTGGAACATCCAGATGTTTGGAACCTATTAGTGCTCTGTCTGCCTTAACAATGCCCATGTATGTGATATAGTTGCCAAACAGGCCACAGTGAGTGTACTGACACATATGGCAGCATCAGGTATCATACCTGACTGAAACAGGATACTGATACAATGTCTGCTTCCCTCACACTTGTCTAGGCTTGTAGGTGTAATACATGAGTCTAGATACTCAGTTATACAAGTGAATCGTTCATGTCATGTGCCACACTAAAGGTTGGGAAAGGTGGGGGCTGACATATTGTGGACTCAATCAGTATATATCAGAACAAATGGCATCTTAACTGGTGTGTGTATATATTTTATATCCACTGTATAGCAGTAATGTTTCACATATGTCCCTACCTTAGTCAGTTTGTCCAATACATTTTGCTGGTGTCTGTCCAGATGTCTTGCACAGACAGGTTGCGAGATATGCTACAGGAATGTTACATTCTCTTCAGATAGGCCCCTGTGGTGACCACTGTGATGCAATACAGTTACCCCACCACAAGTGAACATAGACATAAAGCAATATGGCTATTAGTCATAGTTGTGTGCATGGCAACTTGCATGCCTCCACATGCCTGGGGTATTGCCAAAGCACAACTGAACAATTCCATACCCACCAGCTCCAGGCTGCTGCCCCATATGCTGACCAGAGTGATCTATGTAGTTGTGGGGGAGAGGTATTGTCTGCAGACTCACATGTGACATTGGGAAAGGATGGCTGCAGCATCTCTGCACATTTACAGTACAACACCCAATACTACACAATTTGCTGTCCTTCACCATAAATTTGCACTTCTCTGCATTAGAAATCCCCATCCACAATTGCAATCTAACCTGGCACATGCATGTAGATACTGTACAGATACAAGTATGTCTCATACAGTAGTCTACTAATCCCCACTGGGACCTTACCTGCACACTCCTTGTCCATTGTGTTTGTGCCACTCACCTCCATCAAGTGGGGCTTTGCACCCTAGTGTTGTACTGTGATGGGTGGCCTAAGCTTGGCAAGGAGCTCCTCATTTGGTGTCAGTGGGAGCTGCATGGCTGGGCTCCCACCTGTAGTTGTGGGGTCCCTGGACATGGCAGCAGCCCTTTGCCAGGCATGGCATATGAGGTTGCTGGCATGATGCCTCACCTGCTCATATGTACGTGTGTGCAGGCCCACCTAATTTACCTTATGGACAGGGTCATCCACAGGATGGTCCTCTCCCACAGATGTTGCTGGCTTTGGCCCAACAGTACTGTATGGTTCTGTATTATGGCTTCCATTATCAGGTTGCATTCTGCTGATGAAAAGGCCTCCCACCAGTGATGTGGCATTGCACCTGGTAGACAGGGAAACTCATCAAAGGACCCCATACATTTGGCAACAGTATCTCCAGTACCTGCACATGTACCTTGAATACCAGTAGCCAGCACTCACAACCTGGTTCCTATTAGATTTTCGACAGCTTAGGTTGTTGAATGCCTAATTATCAACACCTAAGCATCAAAACTTTAAAATTGCAAATGGCCACATACATAAATTCTTTCCTCGGGAAAGAATTTGCTTGGCCATTATTGGGGATTTGCCCTTTCCCCAATTTAGAGCTATCTCAGCACTGGTATATTTAGTTAGGGGGGTGTGGGGGACCCCCACATCAGGGGTGTGGGGGTGAAGCCCCCCACTATGATTGGGTTCAGAAGTTTATTTTATTTTTGTGACAGCCTAACAAATTCTTTCCCGAGTAAAGAATGGCTGTTCTTGATTTTAATGTTTTGATGCTAAGTTGTCGATGTTTAGACATTCGACAACCTAAGCTGTTGAACATGTAATATAGATCCCTCACAACCATACCAGTAGCCACCACTCATAACCACAGCATACCCCCGTAATCTATCAGCACAGTATCAGCTTGCATTGCACTTCTGGTCCTGATGAATAATATTGCCCACAGTGAGGGAAATTTGTTTGCATAATACATCATTCCTCAATCAGGTCTATGTAAATGGATGACATTAGCCATCTTCCATGTGGATGATGTGTGGATGGTGTTGCAGCTTGGTGAGACTACAGTGTGTAATGCAGCTGGGAGCACATGCCTGTGTTCATCTAAGATACAGACAGGGATGATATGATGTTCCATGGATACTTACATTTGTTGCCTTTCAGTAGGCAATATATACCTGCTACTGGTGATGAGGAGAGGGGTCTGGGTGCAGTAAATATCCAACTATAGTGATGCTGAGCCAGGGAGGATGTTTGCCCTAACTCTATCTGCATCAGGTTGTCTTTAGCAATGTTGTGTGTGTATGTGATCTGATTGGCTACCATTACAGGCTGGGTTGGTATGTTACCTCCGAGACAGCAAACATATGGGAAGATGGCTTTGTGATTGCCCCTGGTGGATATCTCCAATTTGTACTCATAGTTGGCCTTACAGTAATCCACCTGTGACCTTATATGCTTGTTCAGACAATGGCTGACTTTATGCCAGATTGGTTCCTGCCCCTACTTTGCTCTGTACAGCCGCTATAGGGACCAAGTCTGTGGTTTGTGTAATGCTGCTGTCCAGCAAAGGGGATTACTGTATGTTGGTGGAGGCAGGTGTATGACAAGTAAGGTATTGCTGAGTCGATACAACCATGTATGTGTTCAATCAGTTGTTTGTAGTAGGCATGGCCACAAAGTCATAGCACATTTGGACACCTCTCCAATTTAGTCATGATAATCATGCTTACTGTACTAACCATGACTGTGTCAGGGAAATGCAACAACCAGTAGCTGTAGAAATGTCACTCTTTTGGGTGCCCAGTAAATAAGAATACAAATGTGTACAACACATACAGCTGTTTTAACTGACATTTTGCATCCCATGTCTGTTTTCATGAGGTGAACAGATGCACCTACTCATACTGACATGTACATAGCTAATACCCCACATACATGTATTTTCTGTGTCAGTATGGCACAATAAATTCACACCCTTGCTGCACGGCCATCTCTTCCAACCTGTTACACCATGACATCTGTAGGATGCCATGTATACATGGGTGCAATGTGAGAAAATCAGTGACAGTGTCTCAATATTGCTGTAACATACATGAATCATTCAATAGCACAGTAGCCTTTGCACTGACAGCCATCCCCTGGAGGATGTCCAACAGTCATATGGCAGGAAGAGAGGGAAAAGGCTAGGAGGGTGGTATTGAGGGTATGAATTGCTAATGTTGACAGTATGAGTGGTATACGGACCAGGCTAGCTGATAAGATTGCCAGGGGATGGTTGATATATTGTGTGTGTGCAAGAAACCACATGGAAGGGGATCATGGCTGGGTGTATGGTAGATGGGTCATAATTGTGCTATCAAGGTGTGGACTGGAGGTGGAATTGGGTAGGGCTTCTGATAAGAAACAGTATGCCAAGAGTACGAACCAAATGCAGGAAATAACTCCACAAACCACGATAAAAGTAAATAATCCAAGAGGTACTAATCCAGTGAAGCAATAATACCACCTCTTTATTGAGCAACACAGCGAACAAATTAATAAGCATACCAATAGTATAGGTATATGTATATGTTTATATCTATAGAATCTGTTATATACTTTGAATATAACATATTTTTAGGTGTATTAGATACGTTTTTTTAAAAGTTGATGATGTTTTTTTAAAAGATGATGAAATTTTGGCGCCAAAAAGTGCATATAATGAACAACGTAATGAGCTTAATTGATTCTGATGAAGTCCACGATTCAGTAGATGAAAGTGCTTAATCCTTTGTACACTGTTTGGAGTTTTATCTAACAGCTTGGTTTGGTGTGCTTATTAATTTGTTCGCTGTGTTGCTCAGTAAAGAGGTGGTATTATTGCTTCACTGATTAGTACCTCTTGGATTATTTACTTTTATCGTAGTATGCCAAGAGTGTTATTGGAGGATGACATAAGTGTCTGATAGAGTTATGTTTCTGAAGCTGTAAGCTGATGGTGTAATGATGACTGTTGTTAGTGCATATGCTATGCAAGTTGGTTGTGCGATGGATAAGAAAGTGAAATGTGACATCAGCTGGATAACATGGTGATGACTGTACCCAAGAGTGACAGCCTGGTCATTGCAGCAGATGTCAATGGACATGTTTGTGAAGGGAACATAAGGGATGGGGAATTGCTGGGTATATATGGTGTTAAAAGGAGTGGAGACAGTGAGATGATAGTGGATTTTGCAAAAAGGATGGACATGGCTGTGATGAATATGCACTATGGCAAGAGGGAGGAGCATGCAGTGACATACAAGTGTGGAGTAAGATGTACACAGGTGGGATATATCCAGTGTAGGAGGACCAGTTTGAAGGAGATTGGAGACTGTAAATTGGTGACAGTTAAAAGTGTATTTAGGCAGCAGAGAATGTTGGTATGTGAGATGATGTTTGTGATCGAGATTAGAAGGAGTGTGGGGGCAGCACCAAGGATCAAATGGTGTGAATTGGAAAAGGGTGCTTGTGAGGTGGAGTTCAGGGAAGAGTTGAGACAGGCACTGGGTGGCAGTGCCAATCTAACAGATATCTGATTAAGTACAGCAGAGCTGGTAAAGGAGACAGCTAGATGGGTGCTTGGGGTGACATGTGGATGGAGGAAGCAGTACAAGGACACCTGTTGATGGGCTGAGGAAGTACTAGACAGTATACAGTGACAGAGGTTGGTGAAGAAGGACTGGGGTTGTCAGAGAGAAGAGGAAAGTAGGCAGGAGTATGAGGAGATGATGTGCATGGCAAAGAGAGAGGTGGAAAAGGCTGAGGATGGGCATATGAAGAGTTGTATGACAGGTTGGACACTAAGGGGAAATGAAAGGAATTGTACCGATTGTTTGGATGGATGTACTGAGCTAGGAAAGATGTGGAGCAGATAAGGGTGATAAAGGATGATGAGGTATATGTACTCACAAGCGAGGAGAGTGTGTTGAGCACCTGGACAGTGTACTTTGAGAGGCTGATGAGTGAAGAGAATGAGACAGAGAAGGTTGGATGATGTGGGTATGGTGAATCAGGAAGTGCAATGACTTATCAAGGAGGATGTAAGGATAGCTATGAAGAGGACGAATACTGGCAAGCCTGTTGGTCCACATTACACACCAGTGGAAGCATGGGATTGCTTAGGGGAAATGGCAATGGTGTGTTAGCCAGATTGTTTACTGATATCTTGGGAAATGTGAGGTTGCATGAAGATAGGAGAGAAAGTGCTTAGGTATGGTGTTAAGAATGAGGATGATGTGCAGAGCTGTGATAACTACAGAGGGATAACACTGACCAGTCACAGCTTGAAGTTATGGGTAAGAGTAGTGGAAGCTAGGTTACACAGATAGGTGATGAGTACTGGTCAACAGTATGGTTTCATGCATGGAAAGACACTACCGATGTGATATTTGCTCTGAGACTGTTATTGCTGGAATACAGGGAAGGTTAAGAGTTGCTCTGTGTCTCACTGGACTTCCACAAAGCATATGACAGAGTGCTTAGACAGGAGTTGCGGTAGTGTATGATGAAGTCATGAGTGGAAGAGATATATGTAAGAGTGGTACAGGATATGTACAAGTGTGGTGTGACAGTATTGAGATTTGCATTGGGATTGATGGATGTGCTTAAGGTGGAGGTGGGATGACATCAGGGATCAGCTGTGAGCCCTTTCTAATCTGCAATGGTGATGGAGAGCTTGACAGAAAAGATCATGTGGGAGTCCCCATTGACTATGTTGTTTGCAGATGACATCATCACCAATCAACTAAATTATATCTTATTACACTCAATTGACACAACAGGATCAATTAAAAGGCCAGCATACACCAAAAAAGAAAATCCATACCCCATTTTAAAAGATAAAAATAAAAATAAAAATGTTTGTACTTAAATTAACATTATCAAACTAATTTGATACATTCCAAACATAAAATATTTTTAATTATTCTTAAATATACCTACTTATACAAAAACTAAACATTTAAATAATATGATGTAGTATAAATACATATTAAGTCACCCCAATATATTTTTTAGTTTTAAAATAGGCATTATCGAAATACAGTCATTAATACCAGGAAATTCCTGTGCATTAAATAACAACTGCCATTTCGTCTCAGCTATGTCTAAATGCACATCCAATTTCCTTCCAAATTTATCCACAATTATTTGCTGTACTATACAAAACTTGAATTGATGCCCACTATTGATGTCAATATGTCTATACAGGGCATTGGTCTTTTTCTTTAACCTAATGTCCGACTGATGTTCAATAATGCGATCTCTTAATGCCCTGCAGGTCTTTCCTATATAAAAAGCTGGACATTGTGTGCAAGTGGCCACATACACCACATTTGTAGAGTAACAATCAAAATGGGCTCCAATCCTAACAGTGATTCCAGCTAACTTGAATACAGCACCTGTAACATTGATCAAGTGACACACACTACATCTACCGCACTTGAAATTACCCTTATTCCTACAATTTGTGGTTTGTGTGGTGTCACTCTTTTCCAATAATTGTTTGAAGGAAATACCTTTCCTATAAACACATTTTGGTGGTCCCCCTAATTTCCCACTAACTGTGTGATCTATTTTTAAGATTTTCCAATTGTTGACAATGATGTCAACAACGTAAGGGGCATCAAAAAAAAAGGTGGTAATAAAGTATAATGCCTGGTCACAACCACTCCATGTATCAACATCTTCATTTTCTGAGACTGATTTCACTCATGGGTACAGTGTTACCCTCAACTTGCTCATGCCTAATACCCTGTTTACCATACAATAAAGCCCAATAAACGCCATTAGCTCTTTTAAATTTTACTTCATCAGCTATGCATTCACACAATGCCAATGGATACCCACGCCTAATAAACATTGACTTGATGAATTCAAGCTCTTTATTAAAATCTTCCTCCAAACTTGTCATTCTCACTGCCCTGACCATCTGCCCTTTAACTATTGCCTTTTTCTGATGGTCAGGGTGACAACTTGTGTAACTCAAATATGAGTTGGAGAATGTAGTTTTTCTATGGATAGTGGATACCAAAATTGAATCAACAGAATTTAAGGCCAAGTGCACATCCAAATAGTCAATTTCAACCTTGCTCATGTTGTAAGTGAATTTAAGAAAATCAACAGATTCATTGATAAATTCAATGAATTCTCTAAACTTAACATTCCCGCCTTCCCAAATGATGAACAAATCATCCAGAAAAAAACAATGCCCTGTATATATTGACATCAATAGTGGGCATCAATTCAAGTTTTGTATAGTACAGCAAATAATTGTGGATAAATTTGGAAGGAAATTGGATGTGCATTTAGACATAGCTGAGACGAAATGGCAGTTGTTATTTAATGCACAGGAATTTCCTGGTATTAATGACTGTATTTCGATAATGCCTATTTTAAAACTAAAAAATATATTGGGGTGACTTAGTATGTATTTATACTACATCATATTATTTAAATGTTTAGTTTTTGTATAAGTAGGTATATTTAAGAATAATTAAAAATATTTTATGTTTGGAATGTATCAAATTAGTTTGATAATGTTAATTTAAGTACAAACATTTTTATTTTTATTTTTATCTTTTAAAATGGGGTATGGTTTTTCTTTTTTGGTGTATGCTGGCCTTTTAATTGATCCTGTTGTGTCAATTGAGTGTAATAAGATATCATTTAGGTGATTGGTGATGATGTCATTTTTAAATGTGTATATAAGGTGCTTCTTTTATCAGTATCAACTTGTGTTCTGATGAAGTCGGATTAAAGACGAAACCTAGGTCAAAATTCGTGGTTTATTGAACTGGTTTACTGGTTGCTTCCTGTAGTTCAGCTGCTGGTTCATTTTTATTTTTGCTTTGTTTCAGTGTGCTGATAGTATGTTGTTTGCAGATGCCATTGTGATCTGTATTGAGAGTAGGGAACAGCTTTTGAAAACCTTGGATAGGTGGACATATGCTAGAGAGGAGAGGCATAAAGGTCATCAGTACTAGGACAGAATATCTGTGTGTGAATGAGAGGGAGGATAGTGGAATGTTGAGGATGCATGGGGTACAGGTGGCAAAGGTGGATGTGTTCAAATGTTTGGGATCAACATTTCAGAGTAATGAGGACTATGGAGGACAGGTGAAGAAGAGAGTACAGGCAGGATGGAGAGGGTGGAGAAGAGTGTCAGAAGTGATATGTGACAGACGAGTTCCAGTAAACGTGATATGTAAGGTCTACAAAAGGGTAGTGAGACCACCTATGTTATATGGGTTGGAGACAGTGACAGTGACAAAAAGGCAGGAGTCAGAGATGCACATGACAAAGTTACAGATGTTATGATTTGCACTAGGTGTGACACGAGTGCACAGGTTTAGCGATGTATATATGACAGGCTCAGGCTATGTTAGACGGATATGAGACAAAGTTGGGGAGGCACATTACATCAGTTTGGACATGTGCTGAGGAGGGGTACTGAGTATATTAGTTAAAGGATGGTAAGGATGTAGCTGCTATGTAAGAGGGAGAGAGGAAGGCCTCAGATAAGGTTTCTGGATGTGGTGACAGAGGACATGCAGGTGTTTGGTGTGATAGAGCAAGATTCAGAGAACAGGCAGAAATGGCAACAGATGATCCACTGTAGAAATCACGAATGGAAAACGCCACAGGACAATGAAGGGGGATGTTGTAATGTCAGTTTTCACAGATTTGGCAAGGATTTGACAGACATAACACAACTCTATGGGTAAATGAGTACAAATATGAAGCACACATATGGTAAGTGTGCAGAACACTGGACAGTTGAATGGTATGAGCTCAGTATATAACATGCAGTTCAACACACACATCTGCAGCAGTACTTCACTCTGCACATGCTCTGTATAGTTGTCTTATATTTACAAACAAAATGTGTATCGTAGTTATATGCACAGGTAACTTATGGATATGTACAACATCCCAGTAGCTGGCCTAGTCACTACAGACAGAGCCATATGCTCTGGCCATTAGTGCTGTTCAGCAGTACATCAGTACAGCAAGTCTTGTTGAGACATATGCTTTCAAACCCCTATTTTCCATTATTACAGACCACCTACTGCAGTCAGTTACATGCTTCCTTGTTTCACATACCTTTTTTTTCTGGATTTTTTACAGATACATCTTTTTGTCTCGCACTACTTCAACTTTGCACTGATGGACTGTCTATGACAGAGGTGGTTGGAATAGATGGGAGCTTGTCTTTTGTAGGTAATGCTCATGACCATGTGAAGGCCTGAGCACCAGATGGTGTTCCCCAGTTGCTGACTGCATGCAGAGCAGCTGTGTAGTTGTCCCAATAGCCAATGTCATGACAGCACACTCCTATAATTGAGTACTCCATGTGGGCATTGGCACTTTCCCTTACCTGTGAGGAAGACATCCTGGAGGTGTGTGAGCTAATACCTCTTAGAACAAGACTTGTGGAGACAAGCCAACTAAATGATGGAGAAAATTCAAGACATAGGGGCAGAATGTGAGTATTCATGTTGTATGTTTTGAATACTGCTTGTTTAACAGGGTTTTGTCTGAACATGCTCTTCTGCATGGGTTTCAGACTGACAAAGTTATGTGTCTGCTTAGCTCTCAACTGTAGGACTATCCACATAATGGCCAGATGTTAGCCTGTTATGTTTGGTCTGTTCCCCAGACAGGAGTTGTCCTTGGCAAATCAGTAGCATACTCTGGTGATTGCAATCAGTAAATGCTAACTTCCATTTGTGTTTCAGACTATATATCCCCTCAGAAAAGATATGTGACAACAAGCACCCTGTGACACCAGCAATTTTCTCAGTGTATAACAGCAATATTTCAAGTATAGCCAAGTCTTTGGGCCTCTGTCCCAAATTATGTCAGGCTTTGTACAGATGCTATACAGTAGGAGGTTGATAGTTAGGGTCTACCATTATTTTGTTCTGTCATTCCTGCTGAGGGGAAAGGGAGAACAACATGTGGGACTCTGTACATTCAAGAGATTGGTGAATGGACAATGCTCTTAGATGCCCTTGTAATATATTTTATGTGGGGAGAGTAACAAGTGTTTTAAAACTAGGCAGCTAGAACATGTGAGACATATTACTGATGTAAAAGAAGACAGTTCTATAGCTGTACATTTTATTAATTCCCACCATGGGGGTGGTAGTCATGAAAGAACATTTGTTATGTACAGAATCAGTTTAAATTCTTAAATGTGATACATTATCCCCTAGGGGGTTAAATGAGTAGTGTAATTGGAGGCTGTGTATATACATGTAATTAAGTGTAGTGGGTTATAATGTACTGCATTGAAAAAAGTCTGTTTCTCAGTTTGATAAAACAGTCATAAAAAAACAATTGTTATGTACACAATCAATGTATGTTTTTAAATGTGATTCTTTATCCCCTAGGGGTTGAATGAGGAGTGTAATGGGAGGCTGTGTATTTAAATGTACTTAAGTGTTAATTGCGTCTTTAATTAAGGCAAGTATTTCTTGTAATGTGTTAGTCCTTGAAGGCTTTGGCAAATACATCAGAGTAAAATGAACTTGTGTGAATTACTGGCTGTTTGTGTTTTTATTTACTATCTTCACTTATTGTAGTTTTTTGCTAAGAGGTCACTGTATATGTCTAGCCATTGTATATGGCCTATAATGATTTTGTAGCAGCATACTGTTCTCTTATTGTTTGGACTGGAGGGGCAGATGTGAGTGCCATGTGTCCTTTTGTATCAAACTGTGCATGCTGCCCCAGTTATGGGTGGTGTATCAGCAGCATATGTTTGCGTGGGCATTTAGAGACATGTCTGCATATATATAAAAAAAAATATATATATATATATATATATATATATATATATATATATATATATGTAAACATATATATATATATATATATATATATACACACACACACACACACACACACACACACACACACACACACACACACACACACACACACACACACACACACACACACACACACACACACACACACACACACACACACACACACATCAGTATTTCTTGGTAATATATCTATATATTGTTACACATATATATGTATCTCCACACATATCTATCTATGCCTCTATATATGTAAATATGTTTTCATGTGTGTATATATATATATATATATATATATATATATATATATATATATATATATATGCATATACATATATATTTGTAGATAATCATTCCTCTTTGCACAGTGTGTCTTTCCTATTGTAAACTGACTGTACTGCATGATATGTTGTAAAAAAAATCCAACCATCTCACAGCTAAGATGGCCTTGTGGTAAATTGCTATGATTATGGTGTATAGCATCCTGGGCTCAAGACTGAGCATGGCTGATCATTATCTTGCTGGCCAGAAGCTGGGTTTCATGATACAGCATGATTAAGGCAGTTGTAAGCAGTTTTGCATAATGCTAAAACACGGTTAAACTGAAAGACACTTAAAATGTGTAGGCTTCACTTACCGATGCTTACCAGTGTGCAAATATGCTTAACAGAGCTAATTACTGGTTATCATTCATATTTAAGTAATGAGTAATCCTACTAAGCACAGTTCAGCCATGGTAACCATTGCTCACATTCCAGTCTCATAAAATAGCAGAGTAATGACATCATGTAATAAGTTTATTTAATGTCCTGTACATAACATTCTTTTATGTGCTCTCATTACAGTAGCGAGGTGTGTGACTATACTGTACAGGACATTTGGGTATACATGGGTAGTATCACATTTTTTTATTTATTATTTTTTATACATGGGTAGTATCACATGTTATATGCACTCACACGCATGTTACACCAGCTACAGTACACTGGTTGATGAATATGATTCCACACATATTGTATTATGAAATTAGTACTGTTGACACTGCTTTTCCATGTAAAATTAGATTGCCTATTGTAGTAATCCAACCATGCACCTCTGCATGCAGAGCTGGTACTTTGAGTACTACACTATCTCGTTCTTGGTGCTTCAGCTATATGTTTTTATGTATCTCCTACTGGATATTAATATGATATTATTATATTAACTCTAGAGTACTATGTTGTTTTACCCATGTCATTGAGGACTGCTGTCATGTAGTAATGGCATACATTTCAGTTTCAGACTTCTATCCTTCAGGAC